>NC_047557.1:88934921-89234921 GCF_012275295.1 Melopsittacus undulatus
TATGTACTCCTGCATACATACTCAGAGTGTGCAGGAGTGCATACTCCTCAAAATAGTTACTGTTTTGCACTAGGTACAAAATAGTACCTCAAAATAGCTACATTTAGCATTAACAGCATTAGGAAAGCCTAGTGAACAAAGGTAGTAATACAAGAGGAAAAAGGGCTTTCTAAACCTTCTAAATGAGCAGCTGTGTCTGGATTCAGTAAAAATCAGTATCGACATCTTTCCTTGCATGTATATTTATACATACCTAAATCCTATTAAATGTACATGATATTTACAAATGCACACATAGAATTACTGGATCCTAAATGTGGTCAGAGTTATAGGCTATACCACTCAGATCCATCACGAGTGGGGCAATTCTAGGCATGTCAAGATGCAGAGACGAGGAGCCTGGTGAATAATAATGTGGGGGGAAAGTGTAGATTCCTCCTGAGTCAGGCAGCAGGCAAGAAGGCATTTTTCAGCATTGTAATATTGGAGATAGGTAGCTCAGATCCACCTGCTTCCTAAAGCTTGCCAGACCACTGCGGTTATTTTGCACAGTTCTGTCACTTCAGCAAGCCAGCATGCAAATCTTCCCTGTTGCACCTTATGTGGACACACCTGCCCAGTTCAATGTCAAGCACAAAACCAAACAATGGGAGTTTTCTGCCATTAAACATAAAAAACTACTTAAGCTTGGTTTGTCAGCCTTTAGAATACTTTCTAAGATCTCTCCTGTGGGTCCCTCAAATTCTAGCTAAGTTTTGTTTTTTAGAGAAATGATTTTAAAACATAGAGCAGGAAAAAGCAGAAAGGATGTATATTACTGAATTCTAGTTACAGTAAGAGTTTATTAATATTAAAATGTATATCTTCTATTCTTTATCCACATCTTCCATCCTTAGTAAAAATAATGTGTTGCATGCTAAGAAATATAAAGTTCTTCACAATGAAAGTTTTAATAGCCAAGCTATAATCTTCAGACCTAAGGGTTTATAGAACAAACATCTTTCCCATAGCTACAGAAACACAACTGGTTTTATTTAATGCAAAATTTTATCAAAAGCATTCAATACTTATTAAAGGATCATTTTAAGTCTTCTTTTCTGTAAGTGGCAGATGTTATGACTAATAATCTATAAAATCCTTTGAATTCTAAAAAAACACATTCCATAAAATATTCATTTGAATCTTTAATAGAGCTCAAACACACTAAATGATAACAATGGTAAAATACTACTAGTAGCAAGCCATTAGAATTAACTGAAATGATATTTGATATTTAAAAAAAATACTTGAAAGTGTAACACTTCTCCCCTCACATCTTCTTACAGCACTTTATGTAAGCTAACAAATATAACTACCTACAGAATTACTGCAATTTCTGTTCCACAAACTGAAGTGTATGTAAATTTCTCTGAAAAGAAAAAAATCAACATCTGCCTTTTAATGGTCAGGAGAATTTAATATGTTCACCTTAAGAAAAAGAGACTCAGTAAGAATTACTTTATCTTTTTCATCACTACAGTATCTGGGGGGGGGGGGGGGGGGGGGGAGGGGGGAGGGGAAAGGGGTAAGGTGGAACGAAACAAATAAAATCTAGGTTAGAAGAAAACTAAACAACTTTAAAAATATTGTCCCAATAGATCTTGGTTTATAGTGGATCAGTAGTGCTTAAGGATGAAGACAAGAGAAAACTATAAACTGCTTCAGTAAAAGTCAATTAACCCCTCATGCTTGCTGCTGTTGCCCTCTCTGCCAACTGTGTAATGTGCACCAGAACAGTATCATGTATTAAGCAGTTAAATGAATGCTGCAAGAATAATTACCCACTGAGACAATAACGATCAGTAATGCATGTGCAGAAGCAAATCTTGTGCTGGTTTTTTTTGGCTTTAAAACCATGCTGTATAATAAAATAAAACCTGTTTTTCAGACATCCATTCCTAATATCCCCAGGCTTGAAGACCCCTGGAAGCAGATATAAATCAGGTCACTTTTAGGTTAGGTTATTGTATGTGAATGATGGATGCTTCTTCCTGTAAAGCAATACAACTCAGTGAAAAAAACCCCAAACAATCCAAACTCCTGGAGTCAGTGATGAATAAAAAATATATTCCTTGTTAGAGTTGTAATGTGAAGATATCAGTTCTCTTCATTAAAGTTATTGAACTGGAATGCACTGCAAGAAAGCTAATGGTTTCAGTAAGTGTTTTTGAAATGCTAACTTTTGTTTAAAGATCAGCCAAGTAGTGTAAAAATGCTTTGCTACAGAGCAATTAATTTTATGTGTGTATAATTTTCCACAGTAATTCTACACCTCACATTTGAAAAAGTGTTTCCAGAAAGTCACAGCTCTGCCAAATGTGATTGTGATATAGGTTTCACTTCATGAAACTCCCACAAAAATCAGCCATGATGGTACTATATTCTTTCAGTCATAACTAAATTATCTCCTCTTCTAGACAAAATGCAGCAGTGACTTAATTTTGTACAGTAGTACTATAAAATAGAAAGATGAAACAAATAAGTCTAGAGGATGAATTAGCTCAGACATAATTGCATTACATAGCCATCTGATCAAGGTTTAAGTTCTGATTATTGCAATGAGTTGTCTACTCACAGCACCTAGTTTGGAATATGCTGGAAACTCAAGGAATTACCCACCTACTGCAGCTCTCAGCACCTTAAATTTGCATTTCATCAAATACTCACCACTTTCAGTCATAAAGTACTCACTAATTTCAATGGGTGCCACATGCAGAGCCACTCATTTTCCCATTCATCAGACTCTTAGTTTCCATTTGCATTTTCATCTATGCCCTCTCTATTTTCTTCTCTGATAATTTCTGGTTTTGGTAATATGCTTAAATGATTTATTATTTTGTAAGTTATCTGTAGACTGAATATAACCTCTTCTCAATGGCTGAAAGAGTTTATGTGGAAACAACAGATACAAACTAATTCAAGTATTTGCTTTAATGTTTTGAAATAGTCAAATTCTTCTTTGAGCATTACTAACAGATGATGAAAATTCACCACTGATGCCTGAAAACGAACTGTACTGCCATTTATTTGTGATCATACTAGAAATACCTCAGCACCTGCAGATTGTGCAACTAAATATGTACAGTAGAGCAAACAGATGATGAGGTTGCAGTTAAAAGAGGTTATTATTATATTGGCTCTTGCTAATTTATTGCTCACTGCAGCAACAATTACAAGACTGGTGTGCCTCTGCTCCCTGCTGTTGAAATAGACAAGTCTCAAGTCTCAGCACATACAGGAATAGTTTGTGACTCACTTAAAGTACATGTGAATTAATTAACCTAGTGGGTGTTTCTCTTCTATAGAACCAAAATACCATATTCTTCCCTTGCATGTTTCAACCTAACCCCCAAATAGATCAATGGCACTTTATGTGGTTCCTACTTAGATCAATGACACCACATAAACATAACTGGAGGAATCAATTTCATGGCACTTCTACACATATTTCACAGAGTTAATGAAATATAATATAAAAGCAAGCTACATTCTGAAAAAAAGAGGTAACAATCTGGAGCACTTTCACTAAAAATTACAGATTTATCCTTGACTGTAGAACACAAAGCACAGTCTCTTTTTGTTTTCTGTTGCAGTTACATTTCTCTGTAGTTTCATGCTATATCATATGTCATAGCAATCTCAGAATTCATTATGGTTGACTTCACCTGGGATTAATTTGACCTGAAGAATTCTGAAGTACTGGTGAAGATTGTGAAGGTGTTAGTCAGTCCAGTACAGTAAACCTCTGACATAAAAAATTATCTTTTTTCTCAGTCTAAATGTACTGGCTAAAATGTTGCTGTGGGTAATACTTGCACAGGCCTCAGTAGAGATGAAGGCAGTAATTAAAAGCAGCATGTGAACCCTACAAGAAATAACACTGAAAACAAAAACATCTGCAGTTTTTCTGTGAATAGTAAGATTCTAGCAAGAACACAAAATAACAGAAAAACATTTTTTGAAAATATCTTGTAATATTTTTTTCCTTTTTTCCCTATAAAATTGGACTAATTAATTCTTTTATTCTATTTTGAGAAGAAATAAGGCAGAATATATATCTGGAGGACTGAGAGTTTTAGCCATACTCTATCTCTTGTCAGGCAAAGAAAGAAAGAAAGATACCTAATAAAAACACTGTAAAAATGCATCACACATTATAGGAATTACAATGACATTAGATTACACAGGAATAAAAACTAACAATCTGATAAAATTTAAGCACTAAATAATTAAAAAAAAAGGCTTACAGTTTCTTTGTTGCGTTCCTTACTTTCACTAATTAATCTTTTTTCTTGCAAATTTAACATTCTTACCAATGCTGACTAACATATGTGGTACACTGGAGGGAAGGGATTGAAAGAACCTGGAGATGCTTGATAGTTAGGCCAATGCCAATCTCACGAAGTTCAACAAAGCAAAGTGCAAGGTCCTACACCTGGGTCAGAGCAACCTCAGGCACAGCTACAGGCTGGGCAGAGAAGAGATTCAGAGCAGCCCTGAGGAGAAGAACTTGGGGGTGTTGGTTGATGGGAAAATGAACATGAGCCAGCAGTGTGCACTCACAGCCCAGAAAGCCAACTGTATCCTGGGCTGCATCAAAAGAAGTGTGACCAGCAGGTCCAAGGAGGTGACCCTGCCCCTCTTCTCTGCTCTTGTGAGACCTCATTTGGAGTATTGTGTGCAGTTCTGGTGTCCTCAACATAAAAAGGACATGGAACTGTTGGAGCAAGTCCAGAGGAGGGCCATGAGGATGATCAGGGGACTGGAGCACCTCCTGAAGACAGGCTGAGAAAGCTGGGTCTGTTCAGCCTGGAGAAGAGAAGGCTGCGTGGAGACCTCATAGCAGTCTTCCAGTATCTGAAGGGGGCCTACAAGGATGCTGGAGAGGGACAAGGATGCCAGAGAGGGACTCTTCATTAGGGACTGTAGTGACAGGACAAGGGGTAACAGGTTGAAACTTAAACAGCAGAAGTTTAGGTTGGATATAAAGAAGAAATTCTTTCCTGTTAGGGTGGTGAGGTACTGGAATGGGTTGCCCAGGGAAGTTGTGAATGCTCCATTCCTGGTGGTGTTCAAGGCCAGGTGGACAGAGCCTTGGGTGACATGCTTTAGTATGAGCTGTCCCTGCCCATGGCAGGGGGGTTGTAACTTGATGATCTTAAGGTCCTTTCCAACCCTAACTATTCTATGATCCTATTATTCTATGATCCTGCCAGGCACAGAGGTGTGACTGACTGGTTGGTAGTTCCCTGAGTCTTACATTCTCCCCTTCTTGAAAATGGGGGTTATATTTCCTTTTTCCAGTTGTCGGGAACCTCACTTGGCTGATATGATTTTTCAAATATGACAGACAGTGGCTTAGCAACTTCATCCATCAGCTCCCTCAGGACCCATGGATGGATCTCAACAGGTCCTTAATATTCAGGTTTCACTGTTGAGGTGGTGATGGTTAGAGAAGAACTTCAGAGTGCCAGGAGAGCTTGATCTCATTCCTGGTCTCAGTTTTTGAGACAGTTTTTTCTGGATATTAACCATTATTCTTGGTTTAGAATCCTAAAGCCAAAGAGTTCTATTTAATAGCATCTGTACCTCAGGATCACAGGTACATTAATCACATTTAGAATAAAGACACTTTCTATAATTCATGCTTTTTTTTTTTCTGTTGGGAAACTGGTTTGGTAGGGCTCAAACATTTACTGCTTAGTAGAGGAAAGATGCTGTTATCACTACTTAATGGTCATAATAGTAAGGTATGTTTGCAAAAAATGTCAATGACAAAGCTATTCCTATTATGTCCATACACCGAACTGACCACATTATACAGCATTAAACAAATATTTAGGATGAAACAATTAAAAAAGCACTGCATCCACATTGGTGCTATTGTAAATATAGAAGCTGCTAGCAAGTAAGGAGGCAAAAGTGAAATGAAGACCTTTAAGTTTACCTGAATCTGTACTAACACTACAACTTCTAAGTTTACAATATCTGCTGAAACTTTAGTGAAAGCTTGTCAATTGATTAGAGCACAGTTCTGTGTAGACAGACATCTACCTGTCCAAGTACGGATATATGGAAATATATATATGTATATATATATAGGAAATCATCAACATCAGATTAAACTCAAGGTAGTCAGCTGAATTAAACAATGCTTTTCCTTTTTGAAATGCTCAGGCATTTCCTAAACAGCATAAAGTCAGTTTGTTATAATCAAAGAAATCAGACAGTAATGGTAGAATCATACATGCACAAGTCCGTAGGTCTCCAAGTGAATGGGAAAAATGTTTTTGGTAGGGAGAACACTTTCCAGATATCTGGAATGCAAATAGGTGGTGTCAATATTTGCATGTGTCAATGGCAAATAGAAAACTGCTTCCATCAGATAGTTAATGTTAAGAAAATTCATGACAAGGTGCTGGAGGACAAAGTGAACTTGAATCATCACCAAAACCAGATGCAAACATGTTCTACTGAGAGACTCTTATAAGTCTTTTCTGCATCTTTCTCCCCAAGATATGCTATAAGCTAATTGTAGAATATGCTACCATTTGTCAAGGGACAGCTACATTTTTAGAACATAGGGAAATGGTTTTTCTTCTTCTCATCAATTGTTTTCTCCTATTGATTTTGTCTTTATTCAAGGAGAATGTATTCATAGGATCAAAACAAATGATTAGTTTTGTAAAATCTCTCTGGTTGCTGAATTAAAATCCAATTGGGAGAAGAAGTGAGAACAATTGTGTGTCAGCAAGTAATTCAGACTCCAATTCTACAAACATCTTCCCTGAAGAATGTTTTACCTACCCCATTTTATTTCAAAGAAAAAACCTCCTTCAAACTTATGAACTTGGGAATCCTTTAAACATTAAGGGTAGGTCAAGTCATGTCTGCTAGGAATGCTTAGCATGCCTCCTTTTTTAACTTTTACATAATTGAATTAACATGCAGTCTGAGAAAAAGCAAGGTTAGGTCAAGCTTTTTCTGTAGGTTTAATTGTTGCTACCATTTTGCTAAGGTTTGTACACCTACTGTTTTTAGGTTTTTTCTTCCCAAAAGAGAAAATTGCAATAATTGTTTGGTTTTAGCTATACGAATTTTAGAACTAGAAAACCAACAGACCTTTCTGGATTCTTTTGCAGCAGAACACCTCCTAGCACGATGGAGAGCTAGTGGCAAAAATAGTCAACCTGTTACTATTTGATAGCTAGTAGAGTGGTGAAAGCAGTACTTCTAGAACACAAAACTGTCTAAAAAATGATTACTTGGTACGTCCCAGTATTAAACTAAATCTGATTAATTTTATACAGAAGAGAAAGATGTGAGATCAAACCTCTTAAATTTTAGATAAAAGCAGACAATATCTGAGTGGGAATACAAGAAAACCAAATTGCTTTTCTGGTTGATCAGAAAAGAGAAATGCGATAAAGTCGTTAGCTTAATTATGGAGCAAAACTGTTTAATGAAATAACTAGCACACACAAAATTTAATACTGATGAATATAAACATTACTGAAAACTGTAACAGAGAAAAGATTTTTCAGCACCATCAAAATGTGTTGTAGTAGGAGAGGGAGCCATCATTCTGGGGAGATTCCAGAGAGCCCTGTTACTGCATGGGGAACAGAGTCTTGTACAAACACTTGACTGTGCACCCTTGGGACAAAATATCACTTCTAGACATGTCTGTATGGAATTACATATGAAAAGGAAATATAAATGTCATTTTGTTGAATTGATTTGGGGATCAACTCCAAAAGACCAAAGATGGGGTGACAGGTTTGTTAAGACACCTTTTCTCTCCCTATATTTTTGTGAACCATGGGACCCATCCATTGTATAAGTGGAAATTAGATTGTGTTCCTCAGTAATGAGAACTCTGTTCCGTGGAAAAACCAATGAATCTTTTTGTGAGGAAGTCCTGTGTCAGCTTGATCTTACGCGTCCAAAGTTCAATAGAAATGATGAAGACACTGTGCCATGGATCAGCCAGAAACAGACAGCATGGAAAGGCAGTTCTGTGGCATGAGAGAAAGGGAAATCTTTCTACTCTTTCTACTGAATAACAGTTTGGAAGAAAAATCGTCAAGAATCTATAATCTCACGACATTCTATTTCCTACCTGTCTTGTGTCTCCTTTCTTCATTTATGTGCCCCTATAATGTAAGACTTGAAGGCTCTGTGTGTGACGCTTACGGCCTGATGAAGTTGTTTTGTAAAGTGATATAAAAAGGACAGAATAGTAGAGTTTACTAAAATGGCTACATAGGAAATTATTTCTGTTCATGTGACTAATCTTGCACTTTAAGTCATCTTCAATAACCACCATTTACCTAAATTACCTGAACCAATTAGCAACATGAGTATTTACTTAAGCTAATGTGGCAGAAAGCTTGTTCCTGAAAAAAAAAGAACTACTCTGCATATATTATTGTAACACATGCCCAGTTTTTAAACTTTGTAGCCATTCTCAAAGCAAAATCAAATCTTTAGTAGCCACCTCAATTAAACTAGCAGTTTTTGCTGTTACCCTTTCCTTGGGTCAGTCCCTGGATCAGAACTGGATGCTGCAGCTTCAAAGGCTAAAGAGCAGACAGAATCATCTTTAACATCACCATCCTCTAGGTCTGTATTTATTAAGAAGTTCTATACCTTGCAAATCTCTGTTTTCACCCATCTGGGAAAGTTAGAGACAGAGAAATAATCTGATAACCTCTAATTTTATTTTCTACTAGTACATAAAATTTTGTGGGTAGCCTATAATAGCACACATAATAAAATCTACTATAATAAATGACAAGATCATACAACATTATCACTGACCAAAGGCAAGATCCAATAACTTGCCCTTAAGCTATTGGATAAGTCTATTTATCAGCATGGTCATGTGGAGTATGTCAAGATTGCTTTGTTCAGACATATAATAAGAAATTTTTACTATTTTTTTCACAAAGATCTAATGAGCCATCAATTTCATACAGCTATTTATTTCTCTGTCTGGAGCAAATCACGAAGGAAGTAGTTTATCTGATCCCAAAGAAAATTTGCATGCACCTTGTACTTGCTATTCTGTACAACCATCTACAAGGATATAGGAGATGAAAGAGGCAATCCAACACAAAGGCATAATTTCAGAGATGTACTGTGGGTCTAAGAGACCTGGACACTTAGAGAAGATGACAGCAATTTCTTGTGTTTTATCACCTTCCTGGGAGCCCCAAAGCCTCCCAGGATTATCTGGAGCGCCTTTAATAGCCCCGTGGGCTGTTCATGAGTTGTACAAGACTTGAAAACCCCAATACTGCTTCTATGGCTTTTTAGTTTTCAGAAGCATTTTTCTGTGAAAATTTCCATTTTAATCTGATTCCTTGACAATTAACCTAAACTAGATTTTTTTTCTTTAATTAATAGAGCTTATTCAATTCAGCACTGTAGAATTTGTTATTATTATTACAAAAAGACAATATGATCCTTGAAATGCTGAGTTCTATACTGAGGGTAATTTACAGTGATGTCATTTCCTGTCTTGGAATTAATTTACTCTTATTTGTAACATTAGCATTTGTACTTATACACTTTCATTTTGTAGAATCTTTTTCAAGAAAAGTACAGAAGTTCTTTTTGAAGTCAAGATCTATATTAAGATCTTCTAATACATTTTTTTTGGTCCTTTCAATATCAAAATATTTAAGATGCTTATTCATGGTCTTATTTCTCATCCCCACATTTAACTGGAAGAATCACAATTGCTGCATTAACCCAGAATCATGTGAGCAGGCTCATAAAAATGGATGGAATGATCATATCTGGAATTTACACAGGACCCTATTCAATAAAGCATATTCTGGCCTTACTGTAATATCATCCTTCAGAGCTTTAAAGTCTTTCAAGTGGAATAAAGATGTTGCTATAATGACAGTGAATGTAATGAGATTAAATGTAGTTGGGAGTCAAGGTAAATGGCCTTGCATCAGGAAGAATGTAGTAACACAGATTCTTATAATGAAGACAAAGGATACTACCGGCACATTTTTGTTGTATTTCTTTGGCAAAGTAAGGCCACAGCAGGACATGACATGTAATATGGATTCTGCATTCCTTTCAGTATTTTAACAAAACCTGCATGCTTTTAGACATAAAGGAATAACTAAAAAGAAATATTTCTAATAAGCATCAAGATATGTATTAGCAGCATATCACTTCCCTAAAAAAATTAACAATCTGGTTTTTAGTAATTAAAAGAATTTAATGTAATGAATGACATTAGAATTGGGACCATTATTTATTTTTTGGGACATGCAATCAACATAATCATAGTGGTAAACTCAAGGCCTGACCTGAGGTCTATCCAACAAAGGACATGCATACAGGTTATTCTTAAGTTTGTATATTATTATGCAGGCTTTTATTCCAATAGTAAAACCCATCTGATTCTAAAATTTACTTTGATTCTATTACTTTTAACATTTATGAAGGAATTTCTTAACAATTTTGCCCTATTTAATTTGAGATTCTACCTTTCAGTACATGATATGAGGAGATGCTCAATAGTCTTATTTGTCACAGAGGTCAGCAAGGCCACAGGCCGTTATTCTGTAACCAGGTGTATTTGAAATAATATTACCCCAGTCATGATACTAGCTTTAATGTCAACAATGTCTATATAAAAGTACTAAACTACACTGGAAAATAAGCAGTAAAATATGACAGTTTCAGTTCTGATAAAATTATTTTTAACTATAGCAAGTAAAATACCACTGATTTGTCACAGCAATATTGTTTTATTTCTATAGAAAATATATGTTAGTAGACATAACTTTCATGAAAATTACTGAGTACTTGTTTTCCTCTGATTACTTATTTCAACTATTAAAATGAATAGTTGTTGAAGATGAGCTTTTTCAAAACAAGTAAATGGTTTAAAATGAGAATTTGGTACCAAAATTCCCCAGTTAGCTTTAAAAACATAACCCTAAAATCTGAAAATATTTCATAAAGGTCCATATTTCTAAAGCTTCAGATGCAATGCATTCCTTAGAAATGCACCAAAGAAAATGAGTTTTCTCTCCATGTGAATAGCTAGTTAGCTGTAGGTTTTTACATTTGCAAGGATCAGGAAATTTACACAGTAAAATCGCAAGAGATTGTAGGTGGATTACTGTGTAATTTAATCAGTTCTGAGATTTATACACCTAAATATCCTTGGCCATCTTCCTGGTTGGAAAGCAGATTTTTGGGTAGACTTCTCTTACTCAGCTGAAATAAAAACAGAAACAGCAATAACAACATAATCAAAGTGCACAATGGAGCATGTGCACTGCATGATAGGCATTTATAAGTAACTGCTTTTAAAATTAGCAATATGTAGTTGCTTATGATCTTTGCAAAAGACCTTAGCAACTACACAAAAACATTTGTTTGTGAATGGAGAACAATAAAACAGAGTTTAGCCTTAACAGATTATAGTCTCATGATGCTGCTGCAAGTATGGAGGATCATGGAATGGTTAAAACCTTTCACTCAGGTAATGCACTGTGTAGCGTCATCAGCACCAGTTAACAAACTGCTTTAAAATCCTGCCTGAACTTGGGCTGATGTCACCTTTGATTAGCAAAGAAGAGAAACCAGCTCAAAACCCTCCACATTTCTTAATTTTTAATTTCATCTTCTGCTTCCCATCTCCAGCAACACTAGTGCAACAATTGTGTCTGTCTTCTGCAAGACATCTTGAAGGTTTACTCTTTTTTTGAGATGCTGCAAGATACTACATGAATTTGTTCTGCAAATTCAGATGTAGTGTGTATAGGTCCTTATAGTCTACTCTGGTAACAGAATGAAGTGCAATTTATGTCAGCATATCACCCACTGAATCTTTCCGCTGCATCTCAGCAGTGTAATGCACACAGCTCTGTTTGGCCTTGCTATAGAATTTTTGCTAACCTTAATAAAAAGCAAGATTATTCTCTCTTCGCAGAATTGACATCACTTTCTTGAGGTTAAACAGCTACTACCCTGTTGAGTTTTCAGTAGGGCTGCCTGTTTATAAATTTTGTGGTATCGGACAAATTGGGCTTTGTTGGACTTTGTGGCTCCCTATCTATGAAATGAGACCTGTGATGGTAATTTGGCATGGTTAGGTGTAACCAAAACCAAGGTATTTTGAGAGGAAAAGTATAATATAAGAGTTGAAGAATGTGGTTAGAATCATCAGCACCTTGTATATATATGTGTAAGAGTCCCTGTTCAATACCTGGAATGTCCTGTTCACTGCCCCCTGAAAAAATGCCCTCTTAAAATAATTTATCCAAGTATCTTGCAGATTTTGCCAATACATGACAACTGTGCAAAAAAAAGTGTGTTCCAGTCATGTAGCAGCACAGGAGGCCTGAAGTCCCATGCACAAAGCATTTTATGAAAAGTAAAATGGAAAGCCCAATTTCTGTATTTTACATGTCTCTGAATTAAAACTTGCCTTGCTTCTGCAGAAACCCTTTTCTTGTGGAATTCTGTTGTAATCAAACCCAAAAGCCTGACCTACTTCAAGTCCACGTTCAAATGATGTGTGAAGTACTAGAATGTCATAGAACCTGAACAGATTTTTTTGCAGCCATGTTTAAATATCAGTTTGTATGAAGAACAAAGATTTTATCATCTTCTGTAGGGGGTCCTTATTGCTTGCAGTGTATCATAATAAAATTTATAGTTTGAAGCTGTATGTCAGTGTAGGTAAATGTTAATAAAGAAGGAACAACACAATTTAGGGATTTGAAGAGGTACTAAATATTCTGTACTAAATATTCAGGTAACAGCAGCAAGAGAGGGAAATGCTGCATTTCTTTACACGCTCCAGCTGAATAAAAGTTTATAGCTGTAGCAATAAAATGATGTTAAGAAGCTGCGGTTTAAGGGACACACCTTTTGTGGAAAAATAACTTTGTAGAAGTTCTTCGGAGGTGAGAACAACACTTAAGCTCAGAACTAATTGTAGGATTTCAGCTACAACTTGCCTTTCACTTAGTATGGCTCCTGTCACTCAACCCAGAAAACTTTCCATAAACTTAATTAAGAAACAGAAATATTGGGAAGGTCAGAAGAAGGGCAGATGCTGCAGTATTCTTTTTTTTAAAGTTTTTTGGTTGTTGGCTGTTTTTCAGATGCCACAGCAATAGTGATCAAATAAAAGTGAAAATTAGATTAGACACAATGAGAGGCTGGAAGTGACTCTGTGTCAGTAGCATTTGCTTCTAAGAAAATTTCATTAAAGAGTCTATTATTACTCTGTTCTGACTGACAAAATGTTTTAAAATCCTGGCATATTTTGCTATTTTGTAAGTAGAAAACACCAGCAATATTTGATTCTATAAAAATTAAGATTCCAAGAACTAAATTTCAGGATTATTGGTAAACCAGCCTATGGAACAAGAATTGCCAGCAGTCATCAGTTGTGTTTTACAATAACTTTAGGAAGGATGACAGTTGTAATTATCAGAAAATAATCAAGAAAAACGCCAAGAAGTCCCTTTTCTTTCACATACAAAAAAGAATGTCTCCTACAGGAAGATCCCAGATTGACTCTGGAAAGGGCTTTGGTAAGCAAATCTCAGGGAAGAGACAAGCAAGTTTGGAGGTCACCTGATGATTAAAAGATTGGAATAGTTCTTAAGAATTCAATAATTTTTAGAAATACATGTTCAATTCAATTTCTCTTTACCTATACATAAACAGAAATTATGAACAGATTGAGGAGAAAGTGTCAGAACAAACACCTACAGAAAAGGGTAATTAATATGGTGTAATGATGTTACTTCTGGCAGGAAGATAAGTGTTTAGCAACACACAACTACAAAACACCACTCTAACATTTACAAAGGCTGGTTCTTTTCAGCATGCTCTGTACAGCAGAGCAGATGAGACCCCCGAAGTGTTCTGTGGTATAAAATACTCTCAGGAAATACTTCAGTAAGGGTCAAACAAATCTTCATAATACCCATGAAAATGAGATGGGGATTTGTAGATCTCACTCTGAACATTTCAATTCCTTCAGCTCTGTTGGATTCCATTTTAGGATTAATTTGACTTTGGCTTTCCTATGGGCAAGTAAGTCACTGATATGCTCTTGTGATCATTTGCAAGAATCATTTTAGACTCACTTATAAACGTATCCCTTATGGGAGTATTTGGGCTTATGATTAGAAGTACTCACTCCAAATAAACAGAAAGAAACACACAAGTTAAGTCCTATGTGCTTTGAAGAGCTTGTACTGTAGCTTCAAGTTTGTTGTAGCAATGCTAAAAAATGAAATGACAAATCCCAATAGAACCAATGTAACCTGTCTGTGTAGATATATCTGACGAATACGAAGACTGAATGGTCCAATAACTGTCTGGTAATACACTAGCAGCTTTGTAGTGCCTCTTATGGTGTTGGTATTTTATTCTACTCCCAAATAACTGATTTTCAACATTATTTTAATTTTGTTACGTATTTGCAGATATGAGAAAACTAAGAAGTTAACATTTAGAAAACACTGCAATATATTCCGTAACAATAATTTACCTGCTTTAAAGCAAAAGACAAACTTCTGGTTTTCTCCATTTGATTAGAAAGGCAACAGTGATATTAAGCCAACTGTAACCTTCTGGAAAACAACAGGTTCATCTCAGTGAACTCTTGAAGCAGGCATTATCACTGAGGTTCATTTACAGAAAAGAGAATTGTAGATGTAATTAATTCAGTAGCCACCTGTTCTTTGAGTATTCAAGCTTGTGCCATGTGCTAGAAAGACCAACTGCAAAATGATGTGTCACAATATATATTTAAAGGGGTTTTTTTGTTACCTCTATTTGACATCAGAAGATCAGGACTGAGGCTCTTAAAGTGAAAATTTTGCCTCTAATTTAGGCATTCTTTTGGAAGTATTTCAGTTGTCTTACACAGCTTTCATCTTCATTTTTCACAGATTCGGATATTATGTTTGATTATCTATAGAAAGAACTATAAAATCAACTAGTTCGGAAAAGACCTTTAAGATCATCAAATCCAACCATTACCTCAGGACTGCGAAGACCATCACTAAACCATGTCATGAAACCATATCACTAAACCTTCATACAGTTTTTGAACACTTCCAGGGCTGGTGATTCCACCACTTTCCTGGGCAGCCTGATTATGCTCTCTGTGAAGAATTTTTTTTTAATATCCAATCTAAGCCTCCTTTAGTGCAGAGGGCCTATTGCTTGTTACCTGGGAGTAGAGACCAACCCCTGCACCACTACCTCCTTTCAGGTAGCTGTAGAGAGTGATATAATCCCCTTATTTTCTTCAGACTAAACAATCCCAGGTCCCTCAGCTGTCCCTCATCACTTGTGCTCCAGGCCGTGCACCAGCTCCATTGCCCTTCTCTGGACCCACTCCAGCACCTCAATGTCTCTCTTGTAGTGACGGGACAAGAACTGAATAAATGACTCAAGGTGCGGCCTCACCAGTGCCGAGTACAGGGCTGTGATCACTGCCCTGGTCCTGCTGCCTGTGCTATTGCTGATACAGGCCAGGATGCCATTGGCCTTCTTGGCTGGCTGGACAAAAGCTGGCTTGTGTTCAGCTGCCAATCAGTACCCCAGGTTCTTTTCTGCTGAGCAGCTTTCCAGCCACTCTTCCCCAAGACTGGAGCATTATGTGGGGTAGCTGTGAACCAAGTGCAGAACCCAGCACTTTATCTTTTTGAACCTCATATTATCAACAGTTTCTAAATCTTATTTCAAAGGAAAATATCTGAATACAAGGACAAGAGTTATGTCCATATTAAAATTAAGGAAATATCAGGTCAATAAAAGTAAGCCTTGATTAAAATATATTATTTCATGCTCTATGCAGGTTTGTGTATCTGACCTTTTCTCTCATCCTAGAAACTTCTGCTGAATTAGAATGAAATTATGGCAGCATGGAAATCACAGAGTTTTGTTATGCATTTTAGTGATGCCATATTTCACTCAGCTTTTTTATAGTTTAGCTCTCGTAACAGCCATTTATGCATTCCGCCAGGAGATATCGTTGTGTTATGGGCTCTGTGTCTGCCCTGTTGTCTCAGCAGTGCTCCTTGGATATGAAAATACAAGTCTAGTCATCCTCAAGCTAATAAGATTCTGTTAAGCCAAATGAAGATGACAGAATAATGTTCAGCCTCACATTTACTAATCTCTGCATTATTTAGGAATTACAGAATGAAGCACCAACAGTTTTCCAGTCAATTGGAGAAATTTCATATTATTTGACAAAGAAATGAAAAATCCCCCTTCCCCAAAAAAACCCCAAACCAAAAACCAAACACAACCAAAACACGTAATGTCAACGAACTCATCATCATGACCAATTAGTTGAGGTTGGTACAACATTGACAACTATTCCATGTTTTGTAAGGAAAGCATATTATATTTGAATAGTGATTTTTCCATAATTGTATTATGTAGAATTTGTTTCCTTAGATATCTCCTTGCCAGTTGCACATTAATTATTGAAGCAAGGTCAAATAAAAAGAGAAAATGGGACACAGACTGAATTGCAAAATGGGAATTCTAGTTTTTCATCATCTGCACTTCTTCATAGTTCTGCCTCTGTTGTGTGATTTGTAGACACAAAGGTATTATTGTTTCTGGACTCCAAAGGGAGTGCAGAAGTGAACACTGCATGTTTTAAGTGAGATGCTGAGTTACTGTGTTTTGAATTAGTTTCTTTAAGAATACACACCCATGTACATAGAACATACAGAAAACATATTTTCCACAGTGAATAAACATCTGCAAGGTTGTATAATATGCATGAGTTTTGATATATGAACAGTGAATTAGAAAAATAGTATTTTGAAATATATGAATCATTTTGAAATAGAAACCTTGTTTTCTATTTGCATTAAGATTCCTTAACTAGCTAGTTATTTTCCACAGTTCTATAGTCCATTAGCATTGCCTTAATTTCCCACTTGCATCTTCTCTGCAAATTCCCCAAATGAGTTAGGATAAAATGGAGTTCCTGAAAAAAATGAATTGAGAGTCTTGCCTTGAACAATACACAGGTAACCCCTTGTCTTTGGCACAAAAGGTCATCACTGTGGCAAACACAGTCCACTAACAAGAAAATAGCAAAACAAACTAATAGAAGGACAGAAAAGTAAGGTGGAGGGTTAAGGTACTGTTCAGAAGGATTAAGATTACAGTATTTCACTCAGTAATTAAGATGCATATGTAAAATGGAGTAGTCTAAGATTAAAGTCATGTTGTGTATATGTATTTAGTATTCATGTGCATATGACTAAATTTATCCTTAAGTATGTGGTGGAATAATTATATGGTATCATTTATGGATTACAATAGGTGTTAGAACTTAGTTCCATTTTATGTTTTGTATATAATTCTAACATTTTTAGCACGTTATATGTTCTATTTCAAATGGAAGCTGCACAGAACTTTAAACTCCTCAACTGAAATGCAATAAACCAAACTTTATACCTTTAGGTGACAGAGGAAAACAGAACTATGTAGTAGTAAAACATTCCTTTTTCAGGAGTTGATTCCTGTGCATGGCTCTCACCAACACTGTAATCTTTAGGTATAATAAGTACATTTTCCCTTTTCTGGGCTTCAGGGTGGTGCAAAGTTATGTATTCATTATTGCCATAACAATAGTTTAATGTGTATGTTTGTATATTCATGTAGATACAGTATATCAGAACTGCAGCAGGCTTTTATACTTAAAGATTTGCTATGATTTGTTCTATAGTAAAAGTCAAATAACATCGCTATTTATTTCATATCCTTTGTGATAGGAAATAAACTAATTTAAGAAACTTTAAATCTAGTAAGTGGTTAATCTCTCAGGTGTATAGAAATTGTACTCAGTGTATCACTAACTTCTTTTATGTCACTGATAAAACAATGGGCTATTATTAATGATGAGTAAAATTGGCACCTGTTTCTCTTATGTCTTGGGTTGCTGAGTCACTTAATCTTAGTTATTTTTGGTAAAATTCTGATTACATGATCACCTATAGCTTCAGGGTCAAAAGACAGGGAAGAGAGAACTCTATTTCTTGACAGTCAAATACAATAAATATTGGAGGGGGGTTTTAATCTTTACAGTCAAATCCAATAAATATGGAGGGGGGTTTTAATATGTTAATGCAGACTACCAATTATCCTACCTTCTGAATTGTTTGTATTTTTTCCCCACACTGAATCAACAAACAATATTACAGTACTGTATACAGCACAAAAATTGTGTTGGGTACATCTGGAAGGAAATAGATAACCTCCATCTTTCCAGTGGTAGAGTTTGGATTAGGAGTACAACTAAACTTCAGCCAAATGAAAGGGTTTGCTGTTGTTGTGGTTTAAACCAAATCCACACAGTTCGTTCACTCACTCGCCCCCTTGCTCCTCCGACTCCCGGAGAGTTAGGAAGGAGAATCCAAAGAATCTAGCCCCCACGGGTTGAGATAAGCACAGTTTAATAGCTAAGGTATAACACAAATCACTACTGCCACTACTACTACAACTAATAAAGATAAAGCAAATAACAAGTGAAGAGAATACAACACCTCACCAGCCACCAACCCATAACTCACCCCACCCTGCCAGACTGAGCACCGACCAATACCTCCTCCAACCCCCAGAGCTCCAGCCCTTCTGGGTCTCTCCCGGTGACATCCTGGGTATGACGTGCTATGATATGGAATACCTCTTTGGCTAGCCTGGGTCAGGTGTCCTGTCTCTCCTTCCTCCTGGCTTCCCCTCCTCCCTGGCAGAGCATGAGCTGAGAAAAAGGCCTTGAACAAACTGAACACCCGAGCAGTAACTCAAAACATACTTGCTATCAGCAACTGTTCTCAGCCTGAAAGTCAAAACACAGCACTGCACCAGCTACCAAGAAGGAGAAAAATGACTGCTACTGCTCAAACCAGGACAGCTGTCTAAGAGACTGCTTCTTGAGAAACAGAAAACTTGTGCAAGGATTCTGCTCTTCTGCAGTCCCCATCCTTGTACAGAATGTGTCTGTGAGACAGGCAGCATGCACAGCTGAATTTGCAGGGGATCCTGAGACATCTCCACTTTATCAGCAGCGGTGCAGATTTGCCAGTACAGTCCCAATGTAGGCAGCAGTTGTCCTGCATTGGTTTACAGTGCCAAGCTCACCGATTCCCTGGTACCTAATCCCTACTTCCGAAGAAGAGCTAGAAGAGTGGGTGGATGGGTGTGAGTGAGGGTAAAAGGTGCAAGTGCTGAAGTGTTGTCATTACACAACCGTTTCTAATTGCTACCTTCACCAAAATCTTCCACATTGTCTTGGTTTATTTATTGTATTTTATATAAATAGGAAAGTCTAAAATTCCTTTTGATTATTTTTAATCTTTGCCTTAAAGAAAAGGTAGCCCCAGTTCCACGTTCTCTGCCAGTACTGTGACCCTCCAAGTACAGATGAGGCAGGGGTGGGGAAGTGTCATGGTTTGAGCATGTTTTGAGGGTGTTTTTGTTCAAGGTTTTTTCCAGCCAGGGGGAGGCCGGGAGGAAGGAGGGACAGGACACCTGACCCAGGCTAGGCAATGAGGTATTCCATACCATAGCACGTGATGCCCAGGATGCATACTGGGAAAGAGAAGCTGGAGAAGGCTGGAGGGTAGAGCTCTGGAGAAAAATGGAGGAGGGAGCACATGGTGCTCGGCCAGGCAGGGTGGAGTGAGTTATGGGTCGGTGGCTGGTGGGGTGTTGTATTCTTTTCACTTGCTGTTTGCTGTATCATTATTATTTGTAGTAGTGAATGGCAGTAGGGGGTTTGTGTTATGCCTTAGCAATTAAACCATTCTTATCTCAATCCGTGGGGGCTACATTCTTTGGATTCTCCTTCCTAACTCTCAGGGAGTTGGGGGACTTGGTTTAAACCACGACAGGAAGGTACCATATATATATATATATATATATATATATATAATGTCATTTTCACTGCAGAACAGCCATTTTGAGAATGCCAAGCTCAGGATATGATATGATTAACAAGGGCCTGGAAAAGAAATATCTGCTATTCTTTTGTACTTAGGATGTTCTCAAGCTTCTCTTTTCTGACAAAGCATGTAGGTCTACAGTGACACTGTATTTTCTTTTTAAAAAGAAAGTAGTAGATAAATGACAAAAAAGAACTTGAATTTTACCTGAGAAGTGCCAAGATTTCAAGAGTGTATGATACTTATTTTAGGAGCTATTTTCTTGCAGTCACTGCAAAATACAAAAACATTCCTTCAATATCGCTTTTTTTTCAAACTAAGCAAAAGAACTAGACTTCTCCAAGGAATATTTCAATATCGAGTTTCATTACTATGTTTGCTGCAAACGTTAAAACATAGTAGTCTTTTTCTAATTCGCCTGAAGTTATAAGAAGCACTTCTCCTTTTAGTTAATAACTTAGTGATTACTTAAGAGACAGAAAGAAAAATCCCAAATTGTAAATATTTGGACAGTTATAAACACAGTCATGCCTATGCAGCTTCAATATACAAGTAAACTGGCTATTAATATGTAGTACTGCTATAATACATAATAGTTCTATAATAAAAAGTTCTTGTTGCACACACAGTATATAAAGTAAAGATTTCAAGTTTGATAAAGAAAATAGAAAACACCAGTGTTCTAGGCTGCTAAGAGAAAGGAGTTTCATTCATTTTGGTTGCTCTCATCACTGTCGGCAAAACACAGATAAACAGCAAAGTATAGAAAAAAAACATATAATGTGTCCCTCATTTTCTTCTTCTCTCATTTTCCAGGTTTTTTGCTGGAATGGTAAGAGAGTTATACAACTTAAACCCCTCACTACATTTCTTATAGGAAGCAGAAATATATAGCAGTATATAAAGAGACGATAATGTACATAACATGCTAGAGAGGTAATCCTTTTTTCAAGGGTGAAAACGCCTATCATCTATATAACAGGAAGTGCCCAGCTATTCTCTGTGACAAAGAATAACTGCTCCAGATGTACATCTCAGTGTACAATGACTTGATATTTAGGGTCTAAAGAGCTGTAGGTTAACCTTGCAATTTATGAGCTTCAGAATTTAAGACAAATTACCCAAAATATTTACCCCAGCTAACAGGTATGCTTGTGTGCCTAAATGAAGGTGCCACATCTACTCTTCAGCAACAAATCTGAAGTGCTGTCAGGAAGCAGACTTTTTCCTCAACCTGACTCAGTATTGACATTTCAAGTTGCAGGCATTTTAAAAGTTTTAAAACTTTTTCTTGGAGTAAATCAAAAGCACAAATATATTTTTTTATTTATTTTTAGATAGGGTATACCTTGCAAGCATTTTCTCTTTTACATTGTAGTTTGCCCCTTACATATTGCTATAATAAGGAAAAAAGGAACCTCTATATAGCTTTGACAACAAAGTATCTTAATACCTTTTCTCCTTGTTATTGTGTCACTGATCAATAATTCTAAATGCCATGCATCCATCAAGCTACAAGATTTGATTGCAAAAGCTGTCTGAGCTCATGGAGCTTCTCTCTTGTGTTTTATGCTCCTAGAAATGTTGCAGTGGACAAATCCTGAAAATCTTTACCCTACAGATGTCAGCCTTTGTCAGGTGATCGAAGATTCTGAATGAGGGTTGTTTTGCCATTCTTTTGTCTGTCATGTATGACTGGAGCAACAGCTTACTTCAAGGCAAAGAGAAGAAATAAAGACTTCTTGTCTTTTTTCTTGATTTTTTTTTTCTCTTAATCATGAATTCAGCTATTGACTACTATCCTGGTCAGCAGCCTCATTCAACTGCGATCTCCTAATGCTGATCACTATTCACTGATACTGTTGTATTTGATACTCATTTAGCCTGCTATGTTCTACAGACCAGTCTCCCTCGTTCTAGAGGAGAAGCAGAGGGGGAAAAAAGAGGGTAAACACACACACATTTGTGTATCTTAAAGCTTATTTACAGAGATGTTAAAATATATAATTATGTAAATCCTAAGAACTGCAAGATTTAAGTGTACTTCCCTTTGATTTGTCTGTTTATCAGATGAGAGAAGCTCTCACAGCTCCCTAAGATTGGCCATTTTCCTACATTCAGCTGGAAAACAAAGAAATAGTAGACAGGGAAATACAAGTGTAAATTGAGGGGATTGTGGCAGGTTGTCCTCTGCTACTTCATATTGCTTTTCAAGTTACCATTAGAGGTCAAATTAAATAAAACTTAATTTTTAAGAGCACTGAATATACTTGCAAATGCCTCATTTTACTGTGATAGTCACATATGTAAGTGTAATGCAAAATCATCAACAGTCTAGTTGATGTTATACACTATACTAAGTTCTCCTTAGGAAAGTCATTTACCTTTCTCTCTTCTCACTGGCAAAACAAATAAAATGACATGAATTCATATGATTCTTGGAAGAGAGAGAAAAAGTTGTTTTATTTATCAAAGTTTGCCATTTGGACTCATATTTTTTCTCAGTAACATTGCCTATCATAAATAATTTAAAAGCCCATATATATTACAGAGAAGGATATAAACTGCAAAAGTATGACAGAGTAGATGAACATGTTAAGACATATTGTGAGCTACTTTTAAAGAGCTAGGTGAGACTGCTGTCAAAGTTGGCAAATTTTGCATAGCTTAAGGAGAAGAATTAGGGCACAACAAATTGAGCTGTTTCAGCTGATGAGAAAACATTTTGCTACTTTCAGAATATGCTTTATGTGATGGAAAAACCCTGTCAAGTGTCCTAAGGGGGCTTACAGTTTTGCTTCTAACTGTTGCCAATGAATAAATAAGGTCAAATGTCCTTTACCTGGACACTGCCAGCACTGAAATTGGTAGCAAATAGGAGATTTCTCCCTCTATTCATTATAGGAAGATACAAATTCAGTCAAGCGACTTACAACAAATCAGGAGAATTCTTCCAAATCTGAAAATATCTAAACCACAACCTGAAGTTTTGAGAAATCACTGATCAGGCCATGTATGTCTGCAGTTAAAACCCTTAATCATCTTCAGTGAGAGATTCTGATTCTTAGACAAAATGAAATGCTCCTTAGAATAGCCTGTCCTCATACCTACTAGCTGAGCTATAATACATGATAGGTTTCCTTTCATTCTCTTTTTTAGGCTTGATTCTAAAACAGCAAAGCTCCTTTTGTTACAAATGCTGGATACATGGACAAATCTCAGCAGGCTGGCGTCTATTAAATTTTGCATTTCATGTTTTTCGGTGATAATATAGTTGCAAGGACACTAGACAAAGCAGGCTTGAGCACCAGGCATCATCTTACACTGGTACAGGGCTATGGGCATTTTTAATCTTAAAAAAAGGATTACCTCTCTAGCATGTATATACACTATGATCTTTCTATATACTGGGCTAGATACAGACTTTATACTACACTTCCCTCACTGCACATTCCTTAACCATTTAGCTTTTCTGCAGCATGTGTATGATTTGCATGAATTTATTCATAATATCTACATTTAAACTATTGAATGATAAGAACACTGAATCAGAATTTAAGAGAGATCCTTTCATTAATTTGCTTGAAATTAATATTTTATGTAAATTACTCAGAAAAAGGAATATTCTCCAAAATTATATTGTACTCTTTGAAAAAGAATTATAATCAGTATTCTTTCAAGAATATTAGTTATTGCAAAGTTGTCTTCTTTGAAGACAGAGCAACTATTTATCTCGGTAGCTTTCTTGTTGAGATGAATTAATTGTTTAGAAAAAACCTTTTTACATGTATGGGGAGTGCACTCAATTCTTTGTTCTTTCTCCATTTTAATGATGCAAAGCAAGCTATTCTTTTTTTCTTGTATGCTTCTACCTAATTGTGCTTAAAGAAGAAATTTGTTTGAAAGCATTGAAATCAATAGCACATTTTTTTTCAACGGGGTGAATGTTTAAGGCTTTTTTCAACATAATAGATCAATCTTTTTGATACTTCAATGTCCTTTAATTCAGTAAGAGATAATGATAGTTGAATTTTCTTATTAAATTAGTCATTGAGTTAATACTTTGTCAGTTTTAAATATTTCAAATGTAAAAAGGGTTAGGATGTTTGGGTTTTTTAATTGGTTTTTTTTATTTGTTTATACAACAGTAAAATATCCTTATTTGCAGAAGAAACATCTTAATTAGCATAAATACAGATTTCACCAAAGGTTCTTAACTAGTCAAAGGCAAGCAGTCATTATCATTCTTTTTTACAGACAAAATTAAGACTTTTGAAAGACTAAAGTCACAACAATTAGTTATAAAGATTAATCTCTCCAAAGTAAATTGAGAACTTCAGTTGTTGGTGTTGTTTCTTAGTTGTCATAACTAAGAAAAAAAACCCTCTTCCTTCACCCTTGAAAGGATGAGGGGGTTTAAAGATGGTAAAGATCTAAAAAAAAAAAAGTGGAGAGTGAAACAGTGGAAGAGGTTTCCTTGAGAGGTTGTGCTTGGACGTCTCCAAGACGGATCTGAGTAGGTAAAGCCTTGAGATACCTGGTCTGACTTCACATACCTAACACTGCTTTTAGCAAGGGATTGGACTAGACATCACCAGGGGTGTCTTCTGATCTGAAAGATCCTGTAATTCTATAAAAACTCTTCACTTTCATTATTTGTCCTTATAGTTCATCAATATTTCCCATAGAAGACTCACCTGCAATTTGATGAATCTTCTAAAATGGTATCTTCAAAGTTGTTGTCAGAAGATCATGCTCTTTTCCTACTACTAGTTTTAGGCAATTTCACTTCCGTGTACACTACAGCTCTACGGTAGGTATTTCTGATCTGTGGTGCAAACACTTGTGAGCTCAGGGTGTTTTTTTTTACCCCATTACTGTTGCACTTCTCTTAATACTAGACTTTTGATTAACAACCTTGCAATCACCATTCTAGAGTCAATATATTCCAGTGAATTTTTCAAAGGTGTGGAACTGTAAAAGCTTGAAAACTACTGCTGTGGAGAACTCCAGAGATAAATGACTGCCTTTAGTGAACAGACCCTTATACGTAAAATCTTAATTCCAGCTGTCTCTGGAGAAATAAGTAGGGACACTGGCCTTTTCCCAGTCAAGTTTTTTTGGTTTTCTGTAGCAAACCATTTTTCAAATTGAGTCAAGTTAATCAATATACTCTCTTGACCAGCTTATCTAGAGACTAGGAGCAATTCTGTGGCAACAGGTTATTTTCAAATTAGGACAGTCATGCTGCAAACACAGAATGGTAACTTTTTAATTTCCTACAAGAAAACTTGAAGTGCATAGAGAGTTAACCTAGAAAAGTGTTTTTATAGGATTTGGATTGAAGAAAATACAGAGTAGTGTTAATTTGGATAATTTTATCTCATAATTTTTAGGTATAGGCTGAGACTGCTTCCAAATTTTGTCAATGAAAACATCAAAGGTCATTTGTAGCAGGTTCACTGTGATTGGATAGTTCTTTTCTGCCTTGGGACCTTAAACAGTATTATATAGATTCATAAGAGGTCTTGAAAGGACCTCAAGAGGTCATTGCATCCATCCTTTGTCCCAAGGCAAGATCAAACATACCAATCTTGACAGATGTTTGTCTAGACTGCCTTTTTTAAAACTTCCAATTATGGGAATTCCAAAATCTCTCTGGGAAACTTCTTCTTGTGCATCACTATCACTACATCTGAAAGGTGTTTTTTCCCATTCTAACTAATCTGAGTTTTTCTTACTGCAGGAAAAATGCAATGTTCAATATCCATTAACATAGATAATAGATTTTTTCTTTCCTCTTATAGATTACAGATCCAGAAAACACAACTATGACTGGGATGAGAGAACTGTGTCATTCAACTTTAAAGAGAAAACTAAAGAGTCTTGAGAAAAATCTTTGAATATGTAAAAATTCTTTTAGCAATCAATACTTTTTTATTTAACATGCAGGAGCTAAAACTAGATGTAGTAGTGTAGGTGAGATCTTAACAATTACAAGCAGAGTAAAAAATTGTTTTCTGAGTCTTGATTATGCATCTGCTGATACATGTTATAGAATAACTGCTTCACTCATGGCAATACTTCTGCTAGCTCACATTAAATTTACAAACTTTTGATACAAACTACTAGCCAGTAATTTATCCCCATCCTATAATCCTGCCTAAACACAGTACCTTGAATATATGCATGGTGGACTGCACTCTGGGTGTTTTTTTTTTTTTCAAACAGTATTTGTCATTATAATTTTGAAACCTTTCTTGTGCCTGTTAACTGCAGACCTCCTCCAGACAGCAGGTATCACCTCACAGGTTTAATCCCCTGCATTTATTGAGGAAGGCTGAACAAAGATGTGTCATGGTTGCTCAAAAGGTTCTCTAAATTCTCCTAGGAATTTCCTTTCTTTGATTCACCTAGTAATGCTTGATCACTGTGATATGTTTGTTACCTGATTAGTTGCACAGCAACTACCCAGAAAGTTCAGGTTAGTTTTACCTTACTGATGATGTGCTGTTGCAATAGTAATCCTTCTCACCCTGCATGCAGGAGGCCCAGGACATTGGTCTCTCAAGACTGACCCAGGAGGTGACAGTCTTGTTCGGAAACATCCTGAATGACCACGCAACCTTTTTTCCAACCAGATTTGTCTATCCCACATTTCCCTTTCAGTCCTCATAGTGTTTGTAGTAAGTGTAGGTAAGCCCTTCCCAAATCTTTCATGAAGCAGAGCCATCACCCAGAAAGCTGCTAGTTCCTTTGCTGACATAGGCTTACTCTCTCCAGAGTTAATGCCAGTGAAATCAGGAACTTGATTCTTAAATGTCCTAAGTAATATCCTTAAAGTAATGATTTGATATAAAATTATCTTTTCTGTTTCTTCCAGGAATATATATAAACCAGGAAAAAAACAAGGTACATACAGTAATCAATGACATATAACACCCTAAATTGTGTAAATAAATACAGTGGTTCCAGAGATACATGACAAGAGTTAAACAGTGAAAGAAAGCTTGAAAGAATTGTTTTGGGTTTGGTCTTTGTTTTTAGAAAGTTTTATAATTAGTATTGGGGCACACCGGGCACTGAATTCATTTCACAGTATCACACATAAAAGCAGTCTGAATTCCTCTCAGTGTAAAACCAACCTCAAGCTACCTTGACAACAAGATACCAATAACCCTGTAATTTCAATTGTTCACTCTTTCTTTTTTTTTTATGTGTTCTATATCTCAGTGAAGTCTCATCTTCCCAGCCCAGTGCCATAGGCTAATAATCTGCAACAAAACTCACCCTCAAAAAATGTCAGATATAATGAAAAACACAACTTCACAGATGAGAAAGTTGGCCTTAGCTAAATCCTAAGGGCCCTAGCTCTCAGATTCTGCAGGTTCTTCTGTTTCATCCTCTAACCCTAAATTAGAAGGCTATGTGAAATTGAACTGTTCCTGTTTCTTTCTACTGAGTCAGAGAATAATAGACTTCCAAAGAATGAAAGTTGTATTGTCAGTTGAGAAAAAGGTATCCCTAGCAGTTAAAACCAAAACCTGATCACCCACACCTGAATATTACTAAGTATTATGCAGAACTACTAGCAGTAGACGCAGATGAATGCATTCAATCTCCCAGCCCAAATGGCTGGCTGCCTTCTATGCCACTCAGTCATTTCCAACACTGAAGGAAGTATAACATCCTATGGATCTGGTTCTGTGGCATTTTGTGATGGTGTATATTGATCTAAGGTTGAAGACTTCAAAGCAACAAAGAAGATAATATACAGAATAGGAGCCTTGTGGGCTGAGAAATAAGGGGAAGAAAAATGGCACAATTATCAAGAAAAAAAAAAACAGAAAATAAGGCTTTCTTTTGTTTTGAATAGTGTCTATTGAGATAGATTTTTTTTTGTATAGGTTTTGTGACATGTTAAAAATATCTACACAAATCTGAGACTAAACATATGTTAAATTAGGAAAAAGCAGGGCTAAAATAACAGAACCTTACATTCCTTTATTATCACCACTAATACATGACAGTAGTGCTATTCATTTAGTTCCTGAGTTCTCTACTGATAGCCAGTGAATAATGTCCTGGTCAGAAACAATTACAGTGATTGTATTTGAAATCGGATGATTTGCCCCATTAAACAGAAAATGAGGCTAACACACTACGTCTAAGCAAATTTCAAATACTGATGACTGTATCCAACTAAGGTTGACCAGATTCAAGTAAGTGTCCTGGAGGCAAGGGTCAAAATGCTGGTTCTAATTTAAGGACTGCCCTGTTTTGAAATAGCACAGCTCTGAAAAGAAAAAAGGACATACCAACCAATCTACATGCTAATACCTTTAATATAAGGAGGTTTTGTTTTTTTGGGTTTTGTTGTTTTTTTTTTTTTTTTTTTTTTTTTTAAACATGCCATGGAGCACATAGCCAAAACTATTTTGTTATCTGAATGAAAAATACACATATGTATATTTAGGAATTTAAGAATATTTTTAGGAATATTGTCCCTTTATACTTTTCCTATTGATGGAGATTGGGATCAACCTTTCTATAAAAAAAATTATCAATCTAAAAAAAAAACAACAAAAAAATCCCAAAGCCACCCACAAGATTCTTAGTCCTTGTATTTAAAAGGTTATAGCCAAACCAATGTATGTGAAGCTAGGTGTGAAAAAATTCAAAGCTAACTAAAAGGGAGTCCCAATTGACTTAAGTAAAACTAATCAAATCCATTAAATGGCTTAATATAATATTCTGTGTTAACAGCTTTGCATAATGTTGTAAATTTTGTTTTGCCTACATAGCAAATATAAAATAATAATATTTGCAAGAAATTTTATGAAAAGAAGAAAATAGATTTGAGAAGGTAATTTTGGATTTGTACAGAGGTTGATTCTGAATTAAATATTTTATTAATGAAGATGTAGGTCTTCCACTGCTGCTTACAGAATGAGTGGGCATTACTCAAAAATAATACAATATTTGCTCCTACTTAGTTTTTTTTGGAACATTTTGATTTGTAATTAAGCATTGAATCCTAAATTTAATGGCTTTTTATCCATTATAAATGTAGAGAAATATCATTTTGCCTTGTGTTAAGTCAATTATTTTCTGCTTGCAATCCAAAAAAACCCAAACACCCCAAACACTAGATTGCTCTTGGCTTTTTCCCTGTCTAGTCTAAACACTGAAAATGTCAATTCTGCTCACTAATTAAACTTGTCTGTCTTAGATTCCACTTGTATTTTTCATCATAATGCTGCAGAGTCCCAGGGAGCCATTTTACATTCATGTTTCAAATATAAGATGTAAAAAAATACAAATATAAATTTAAAGCAACAATCTTCTAGCATGCAAAGCAATTACTGCATGGGGGAAATGCAGGAATTAGCCTTCTAAAAAGTTCTCAATATTGCCAGTCTAGGACTTCAAAGTCTGGTTGAGAGACATTTTTGTGCAGATCCTCTATAAAGAAGTAGAATGAAAAGTGAGTTACTAGTGGAAGTCAGAGAAAACATGCTTCGAAAGAGAAGGTTGAACAGCAAAGTGCATTTTTTGTCAATTATATTACATTTGTAACATAAATTATAAAATACTAGATTTTCAAGACTGGGATTGAAATCTGTCAGAAAAAGATTTCTTTCAGTATTTTGGTGGTTCTGCATCTATTTCAAAGCCAAGTTTAATAATCAAAACCTAAAACAATAGGCAAAAAAAACCCAAAACACCAAACCCACCCCCCCAGACTCCCAACCAAACAAAACTAAGCTCCCCAAAAAACACAAAACACCCTTCCACCCCCCCCAAAAAAACCCACAAAAAACCCCACAACAATCCACAATAAATTATCCCAATGTTATGCATTAACAATTAAAAATTTTAACAAAAGAAGGTTTTTTTTAAGTCCAGTTTTAAAAATGGCTGAAGCTTCCTGGTGCCTGGGTAGTAAGGTATCTCTTAGTTTATGGCAGCTGACACATTCACAGCATAAATTCCTATTTTTCTTTTTTTTGCTTTTTGTCATTTTCTTTGAAGCCTCTGTGAAGCCACTGATTAGTATGATTAGTAAACTGAATCTGACAAAAGTTCAAATACAGCTGAAACACAGTAATAAAGCTTAAAAATATGTATAGCTAGCATTTTTTAATAAAAAAAAAAGAAGGAAGAATGTATGAAAGGAATAAAGGGTATTTCAGATGGGAAAGACCTGTAATCATTGAATTCAAAAGGTCATTAAATGTGCAATATGAGCAACTGGGGAAATTAGATGGAAAAGAAACACAAGTAATTTTTAAAATATACCAAGTAAAAATTATTATACTAAAACATGCAGTCATCAGTGTTCTGCTCTTAACAGGACACTAGCTCTCCAATACAAGATGGATGGTTAGACTGGTCTATTCTATTAATATTGTTGCTCTGTTTTGCAGACTGGACACTCTCCATTATTAAATAGAGAATCACAGGCAAAAGGCCATCTGTATGCCATAACAAAGCAGGGTCTGCTGAGTACACACAGCACAGATACAAACCTATGCAACAAAGTAAAAGGTTTTAGCTACACAGAGACCTACTCTGTAGCCATCTACCTTGATGTGGCTCATGAACAAGACCTCCTGAGGTAAGTCAGTAGCTGTCTTTCACCAAATACCAGCTCTGACATACGTTCAGTTACATTTCAAAACAAAACTGAAAATGCAGGTTTTAGAAAATCTAGTAAAACAGGAATTGCTGGCCAAACATGCTGTGCTAAATGTAAATTCAGTATTTTGATCGGAAACACGTCACACGTTTAAAAAAACAGTTTTGGGGTTAGGTGCCAGACACATAAGTATTTTGTCATCTTGTAGTCTTCTTCATGGCAGCATCTTAGTACTGGATCTGTAGTCCAAAATTCAGTAGAGCACTGGAGAACTAGCATAGAACAAACTGTCAGGTATTACTGTATTACAATCTTTTAACCTGTTAGGATGTTCTGGAAGAAACCCCTAAAAGATAAACTGATCCATGTAGGAGCTTAGCTGTACCACCCAAAACACGGACACTCTCCTTCCACTCTCTTTTGTATATGGTATTGCACAGGGAATCCCAAAGACGCAGGGAATGGCAGTGGCTTGGGAAGGTCAAGTGCTTGATGAAAATAAGATGTTGCAGATTAGAGGGTAATATGTGAGTGAAAAGAAAGTGCATAGGGTTGTGTGGTTGTGGGAAGAAAAGGAGGGAAAAGATAGAGTGAGATTTAGAGCAAGAAATGAGATTAAGATTTTGGGTAAGCCTAAGTAAGAATTTAAAGGAGAAATGACTAAAGTAGCCTTTCAAGTGAGGTAACTATGCTGGTTTTGAATATTTACAAATATATGCTGTGTTGACAGAATGCTATTTTCTTTTTACTGTTGAGGGTCTTTCAAGGCTTTTTTTGAGAGGAGGGACTGAAAAAGATTAATTCAGCTTTCAGTTTTTAAATGAGTATTTCAGTGATCCTGTTTGATAAATACATGCAAAAAGTTTAGGTTTATTCCAATACAGAACAGAAATTAATTTCAGAACTTGAGAAGCAGAGCTGTGCATCTACTATTAGCAAACTGAGGTATATCTGGGTTATTAATGTTAAGGGAAAACAAATAATTTTGAGAGGAGTCGTGGAAGAGACAATGTAGGAGTAAAATAAAGGGTAATAATAACCTACAGTGACATTAAATCCAGGGATTATGCTTGATCCTGATCTCATTTGTTCAATCTGTCTCATTCTCATAGCAGTTACATTCAATTTAAATGGAATTTAGCAGGATTTGAATTAAGAGTTTGACCTTACTAACACTGTAAACTACCAGAACTGGAGACCCATTTCCTTGCATGTCAGTTGATATAAAGTTCTAACAGCTGGCATTTTTCCTTTGTTCACTGTGTTAAAGGGGCAAGGATGTAAATGCTTCATGAGAACTATTTGAGTGGTAAAGTAATTCTGAAACAGTTGGTAGAATATTTAACCATAGAGACAAAAGAATTAATACCTCTTTTGTTATATACCCTGGGACTTTTTGCCAGTGTGTTAATGCAAAAGTAGAATCCAGAAGGAGATTTTTGTTTTACGTGTCCCAGCATATCAATGGCTTCTGGTTTGGTAAACAGGAAATTAACTGTGTTTTTCTGGAAAAATAAAAAAAATCTAAATGCGAAAGTTGTTAAAGTAATCTCTTTGAACACTGTGCCAGTGTATTTTCTTCAATTCCATTTAAATTAAAATAATGAGATCTTTCAAAAGTGCTGAAGTCTCATTGTCAGAAGAATACGTGCCATTAAAGACTTCTGTTTCAATGCAAGCTAAAGTTACTACAGCTCCTAAATTTAGCTAGCTTTGAAGAATGCTTTAAAATACTTAGCTATAAGAACAAAATTCAGATTGCATTCTGGGCTTATGGGCTGGGACAGAAGAGAATTTAACAGCCCTGAAATATTTTATTTTCCTTTTATGGTACTATTGAATAAAACAAATTCTTTCCAAAGAAAGTGAGCAATAGAGCAGCCTCTGTCCTGGTTTCAACAAGACTATCCCAACTGTATGTGTTCATCTACTTGACTGGTTTTGAATACCCCGGTTTTGAATCTTGTGCTTTATTTTCATCTTTAATATGCTATATTCAATTACTGAATGATCATTTAAATATTATCACAATGACACTCCCAAAATTGTTACCATAAAAGTTAAGTGTCCTGTTTTTGGCAGGGATAGTGTTATATTTTTTTATTTTTTTTATTTCCCTAGTAGGTGGTACAGTACTTTGGTTTGGCTTTAGTCTGAGAACAGTACGGATTGATAGCACATGGATGTTTTAGTTGATTTAAGTAATGCTTTTTCTGATCAAGGACTTTTCAGTCTCTCGTGCCCTGCCACTGGGGAGAGGCACAAGAAGCTGGAAGGGAGCAGAGACTGGACACCTGACACAAATTGTCCAAAGAGGTGTTCGATACCACAGAGCATCATGCTCAGTATATAAACTGAGGAGAATTACTCAGCAGGCCCAGATCACTCAAGTGGGACGGGTATCAGTCAGTGGGTGGTGAGCAATTGTGTTGTGCATCACTTGTGTTTATTTTTGTTTGGCTGGTTTTGTTTTGGTTTTTAACCTTTCCATTTTAGTTTTATATTCTCCCCTTTTTTAATTCCATTAGTATTATTAGTAGTATTTTTTACTTTATTTTAGTTATTAAAATGTTCTTACCTGAACTTGCAGGTTTTGCATTATTTCAATTCTCCCCATCCCACCAAGGAAAGGGTGGTGAGAGACCAGCCATGGGGTACTTACTTGCTGCCTGGGGTTAAATCATTACAGCCTCTTACCCCTCCATCCACTAACAAAAGTTGCCTCTAGCATTTTATCCTAAACTGGAATGGAATGCCTTTATTCAACTAACACAGGTCTTTACATTTGCACAAACTGTTTCTCAGGGCCAAATACCAGTTTGAAATCAGCATGTCACTGATTTCATGGGTCACAATTTCACCTACAGGATTTCATACACATTTCCTCTGAATACAAAAGGTGTGATTTTTCTTCAGAAGCATGTATACTTTTATGTCTGTAAAACTATGTATGGGTAGAGATGGGTGTAGCTAGACTTTTCAGGTCAAATGTATTCTTAAGTATTTTCTACATCTGCATCTCTGGCAATGATTGCACATCAAACACAAGCACACACACAGGGACAAGTTTTCCTTGGATGAGCACAGGCTTTAAAAGTGAAAAAAAAAAAAAAAAAAAAAAAAAGAGGGTCATGACAAAGTGTGCAAAACACAAAATGAACAGGATGATGAATATGATGAATAAGAGAGTACATGGCTCTCTAAACAGATATAGCTACTTATACAAGACAAATTAAAATGACTGACAGCTTAGGGTTTTACCATGAATGCATTTTAAATAGCAAAAAAGATGAATGTATATTTTTTATTCAGGCAGATTAAGCAAGTTTTTACTAATTTTTACTCTGTTTAAAGTTTTAAACATTTTTTTTATAAATTGCATTTGAAATTAGTTTTTTAGTTTCATACTAAAAGAAAAATCAAAAAGCAGTTAGAGAAGTTTTATCAAATGTAATAAATTTTCAGGGGAAGTCAAGTTCAAAGTCTAACTTTCGTACTTGTCAAAAACCTTTCCCCTGGAAAATATTAACATTCTGACTAGTAATGCTGACCATTTGGCATAAACAATTCCCCATTGTAGGCTTATATACCACAACAGTTACTCCGCCTAAGTGTCTTTTAAATCCTTTGCTGATTTTGGAAAAGTTAGATTGTTGCTAAGAATTTATTCATAAATATTAGTATTCTCATTAATGATTCCTTTTCCCCTAAATGTTTACAATTTAACAGTATTCAAGTATATATTTATACACAAAAATATGCACATATTCTACTTTCGTCTATTTACTAGTAATCTTTTTTACTTCTTATTTTGCTCCAGTCTTCTCTGCCTTTAGACAGGCTCTTTGTGATTTTCCGTTTTTCTTTATATATTTGCCCTCTCTAGACCTCCTTCTCTAGGTGTAGTGAAGGATTGCCTTCCCCAGACATAGAATTGTAATCCTTAAATATTTTCTAAACCTCCAGTAATCTATTTGACAATTCACTTAAGCATTATTCCTGCAAATTATTCATAGTTTCTGGTTGTGATAAACTATGCTAGCCTCTTTTTCTGGTAGAGGCCTCATCTTCAACAACTTCTGCATAAACTCATATCTATTTTTTTTCCCATCAGAATAAGTACCTCTGAAAGCAGCAAAGCAGTTGCTCGAATTCTTACACTATGAGTGTTGGTTCGCCATCCAGTCATTTAAGAGCCTTTCACACCTTACCCTATTTATTCACTTTATTTTCTCTTGAACCCTTTCTAGAGGCCTTTTAAAAAGCTAACATACAAGACTACAGAAATTGCTTGGTAGTTTTTACATTGCTTCCAGCCACCTTTCCTTCACACTGTCAGTCAAACCCTATCAGTAGGTCACTGTCCGGTTCTTGTCCTTGTACCCTAATCCAATTTAAATTCTACTAGCATATCATCCACTTTAGAAGGATTTATTTTTGACCCTTTCAGTGGGAGTTGTTACTTCAGATTTTCATCGATATGGTTTATTTCACCTGCACAATCATTATTTAACAATGTTTTGTCTCCTTCAAAGTATTTTTATTCACATCAACCATATGCTTTTCATCTCTCACAATTTCTCTAGTTGCAGATTTAATAACTTTAATTGGCAGTGTAAAATCTCCTATCAATAAGATTCCTATCCATATATCTCTCCTGAGCTCCTTCTCTGTTGTGATGTTCTAATTCTGGCCTACTCTTGATTTTGTATGACTAGTTTCAAAATTTGTTTACTTAGTTTTTTCTTTGGACTTAATTTCTGTCCTTAGTAATTGCAAACAGTCTGAGAACAATTTCTTTCTTGATCCAGTTCACATTTTCAGCTATGCTTATGAGGGTTACCTTAGAAACTTCCCACTTCACAGCAAGCTCTTACCCCTCCTTTAGCTTCAATAGTGTTCAAAAATGATGATTGACATCAGCTGTATTTGTTCCAACAGTAATTCAGTGAAATTTCAGCAGAAACAGGGCTCCTCTTCATTCTTAATTTAAAATCTAGTTGCAATCAGCTAGTTCAAATCACAATTTTCTCCAGGTTAGGTTCTGCAACTGGACTCTGGATACACTCCATGTTGACACCAAAACAGAGTAATCTAATTTCTTGAATAGTAGTTTGATTATCTTTTTACAGTCTCCTTATGAAGAAGGAAAGATGGTTTTGAATTTATATACTACAGCTATAGAATATTTTATTGCTATAATAAACCCGTAACTATTAAACTAATTAAACAATGAGTGTGATGTGCCTGAGGTTTTAGCAAGTGCATGTGGGTTAGTTATTTTGTGATACCTGGCTCAGCTACTTCTGATGAACTGACCAGAGAGAATACCCACATTGCTAGGAGAGCGTTTTCAGTAGACTCAGAAGAGAAAGCACACACGTACTGAACTTTCCTTTCCTATTCCCAGTGTTAATAACCTAGTTTAAAGTGATGTGACATCACTAGAGAAAAAAGACAAATCCTACTTGAACAAGAATGTCCCCCTGCTTATTACATCTCAGGAAGACTCAATCCTGCAGGCATGTATGCCAAGTTGCAACTCTATTTTGGTGAAGCATAGAAAAAGTGTTAGAAGTTTGGAAAACAGTTTCAATGTGTATTTCCACAGCTGCGACTGCATCCAGTAAGGTCCTGTGTTCTTTCTGAAGAATAAAGAGTAAAGCTATCCAAAACACAAAGTGAGGGCAGCTAAAAAAATTTCTTGTCAATTTTCAATTATCATCAAAGAATTGTATCTATTTATAGTAAGTCAGGCCTGTTTTTTTAAGAAAGGAAGAACAAATTAAAAGGCACATAAGGAAATGCTATCAAAGACCAGGGGTCAGCAGAGGAATGAAGAAGGAAAATAAGAAAAATGTATTACTAGAAATTTAGGAAACACTTCTGCCCTAATAATTCATTTTGAAGAGAATTCTTTATGACTATATTTGAATCTGGCACAGTGAGGTTTTAAATGACTTCTTCCATATGTTTCGTCCCTCTCCCTACTTGTTTTTGATGACTGAGCATACAGGGACTATAAATGGTAAATCACATTTTCCAATAATTACATTAAAATGTTTTACTCTTGACAATGTACAAAAGCCAAGGTCACAAAAGTTGACATTTACTGTTGATCAAAACAAGTCTACTTTCTCACATCCTAAAATCTGAATCTAAAAAGATGAGTAAAAATGGGAAAATGTCAAGTATTCAGAGAAGAAAGAAGTTCTGGATGCCAGTCTTTTGTTGAAGGCGAAGATAAGGGATTTGTGAGGGAGAAAACAAAGGAGGGGAGGAGAAAGAAAGGGGAAGGATAAAATATATTAAAAAAAAAAGCCTCTAAAGTATGAGGAACAACATATGAAAACTATCTTCCCTATTTAATCCTGCTGTGTGTATTAGGACACCTTTTCATCTGTTTTAACTGAGCTGATGAGCTTTCATACAAAAGCAGGCTGCAAACTTCTGCTTTATTTCTGCCCATACTTGATAAGAAAACAAATTCCTGCACTCAGGATTACACGCTTTGAAGACAGTTAAGGTAATTGCGATAGAAATTTCATATTCCAGTGATGGCTTGAACATGGAAATAACCACTATGGCAATAAAAGAATGGTAAATCAGTTGAACACACAAAAAAACAGCTATCCCAATGAGGTTACATGTATCAACTAGGTTTTAAAAACTATTGTCATAAAAATCAGGTTAATTTCTACACAAGTTAAAAGGGTAAATTTAATGGACTCAATTATGCCTATTAACTTTTTCATTATTGTAATTTTACATCTTTGTGAAGATTTTAATAGAAAGTTAAGGATGGTATATGAGCTTAGTATATTTGGTATTTAACAACTATGCAAAACAGTGAATTAGTTTCATAAGGCATAAAGGGGGGAAAGCCTACAACAGAGTTGACTTGCTGTCCAGATACATATGGACACTGGGAAATTCAGAGTTTTTAATGAATAAAAAAAATCCCAGAATTTTTACATTTCTTCTTAAGCAAAAGATATTTTTCAAAAAGTCACTATCACACTGACAGCTGGAAAGAATTTAATATATATCACTGAATATCTTAATTTAAAAAAAATCCTTTCACTAATTGGTGAGGGTCAAAGCAACTATTAGATATACTGTTTCATATTTGAAGTGATAGGAAATGGCATAAGAGTCTTATGCAGAAAATTTGTGTATGAAAATTCCATGGACAAAATGACAGCATTGACTTACCCTTCCAAAAATCATAAATATGGTCTATTTTTATGTTTCATATCCATTACATGATGTGCTTTTGTGCAAGTTTTCTAATGAGATTATGAAGACAAATTTTCTCCTGAAAGACCATCATTATAGAGCTCATAATCCTTTTTTAACCTTTTGCTTTCATTTGATAGGTATGAAATAACATTACTGAAATGCAAACCTCACTGTCTCACAAACCACCAAGATTCTGAACTTCTCTTTACCATCCCACTGACAGGCAAGGGAAGTTCAGATATTGTTCCACATGCTCAGTGATCCATCTTGAAGAAACTGGAACCAGAACTTCAAGCCAGGTATATTTAGACATGTATTACTTCCTTTTATATACATTGTTTTCTTCATACACAAATATTCTCTCAATAATTCAAAGTTTCAGGGATTATACTGTGAAGTTTAGCATCCTAAAGTCTCCTGTAAAAAATTGATTAAGATGGAGCTTTATTTTTTAAAGCTAAGACCTTTCTTTACACTGACGCTTATATAACGTTAAGATACTGAAAAGCTCCAGCTGAAGTGCGAGCATACATGATATATATACCCCATTTAAAGTACATGCAGACCATTTGTCAGCTACACTAGCAAATCTAATTACATATTCTGTTTTGTATTTACGTAAAGAAATGAGCTTCTGTGGTGCCTCTTTTTTTTTTCCACCCCAAGGAAGCATAAGAATAATACTGTTTGTGTTACCCAAATTAGAAAGAGTTATAAAATAAGTACCTAAGATATTTTGAATAAACAGTAACCTAAAGATTTATTATTCAGAATCCAGGGAAAGAAGCTGTTGGATTGGATTAACAAGAAGTTACCTTAGAAAAATTACAAACAATTAAACTATCAAGGGAAATGACACAAATTATTGCATGGGGATTTAGAGGCATTGCACTGTAAATTAAAGTCATTTATAAAGTACAACTCGAAACCACATATAAGAAGAACTGCTTAGTCAGCAAAGGTGAGTCAAATTATTTGCCACTGTAAGAACAGTTCTGTGGGATGGTTCACTACATGCTTATCAGATGTTTGTTGTCTTCAAAATATTAATATGCCCTCAGTACAGTCACTAAGTTCATTGTCACTGGAACACTCTCAGCTACTTTCTCTGCAAGGATAAAAGAGGGCACAGCCTGAAGTCTTGCTGTGTGACTATACAAAGTTCCCTTAACACTCCATTTCTGCTCTCTGTCACTGTTAAAAAGGTCAATTATATACAGTAATGATGGGGAAGAAAGCGTTTTAGACAGAGCAATGATCTTAAAGAGATCTAAGAGAGAAAAATAAGGGAGCCAGTGGACAGTTTCAGGGGGGGGAAATGTAGCTGATCATCCTTTCACATGAAGGATATCACATTAGGGTATTTGGTATGTATCAGGAAAGATCTCTATCCAGTCTGTGGCTGTAGAAAAGTTGATCTCATATTAGGCACAGTTAAACTTGTGAGTTATTTATGTACAATTCACATGGTTTACTTCTTTCTGTTTTCCCACAGGGTCTTATATCTCACCAAACAGGAAAAAGATACCATTTTTCTTCCTCACACAATTTACATTTAGCTGGTAACTGGTTGTCTTTAGGTTGGTCAAGACAGAGAGTTACAGAAAGGTAAGTTCTTCTAAGTGATTAGAGAAAATGAGTCTACAGGCTCACTATAGTCTATAGGGGGGTCTTATATCATCCTTCAGGATTGCTTTGTCCATTTAAACTGAGGTGGGAACTTGCTATGAAGACAAGGCAGGCAGCCACAGAGGTTTCATGAGCAGAAAGGCAGTCCCACCATGCCAGAGCAAGGCAAGAAATGCAAATCTAGTGCAGGAAACCAGATTCAGCCATGAGTACAGGTCAACAGACAGGTCCAAGTTCAAGGTAGAGAACCAAGACTCTGGAAAGGGTGCAGATCAGCCAGGACATAGGCATGTCTACAGCATAGATCACACAAAAGCCAAGGCCAAAAGCCTCAGCTTAAACACTGCTCTCAGGCAAGGAGGTGGGAGTCCTGGTAAGCTGCTCAGTGGAGTGCATACAGTAGTCTTCACAGCCATGTACCTGCACTATGACCTAAAGCTTGCCCCCAAACCTGAGCACCTAAGCCCTCCGGTGGAGAGGAAGTGCTCAGAGCCCTGACACTCAGCCTCTACAAAAATGTGCCAAAGAAGGGTTATTATACAAGAACACTACAGAAATCTCCTCTGACTTTAGGGGGATACTAACAGGCCAGTAGCTGAAATGTTTAAAGAATGGTAAGAGACTCTTTCTTGGCCGGACTATACAAAAGGAAAAATACACAATAGGTCGTTAGGGCATAAACCTTTAAAAGAATCCAGGCTTTGTCTCATGTTTGTGGCATCACTGTTAAATGCAAGCATGTATAATAATATGTGTCTTATAATATTGCCCTAAAATATATTTATTTTCATTAAAAATCCCATTTCAGATTGCTATGTCACTGAAGTAAACATACTATACAGTATCATATAAGAGTGCTCATAATGGTTTCCACAAATCCCAATATTACTTTTTTAAGAATAAATTATAGGATATAATACAAACTATGTGTTCTTACAGTAGACTGGAGATAAAGAGTGGAAGAAAAAAAGAAGTAATTGTCATAAGCTCTAGATTTGCTATGCTACGACAGCCATTCTCTTTATTTTCTCTTGCTGTTATAGTCTCTTCATATTTTAAAAAGATTCTGAAAAACTGGAGAACTATTGAGAATATATACTGCATTATACATGGATTTTTTTTGTTCTGATGACCTTATACAAGTTAATCAACACTTTTAAAGACTTGAATACATGCTTTTCCTTTAATGGCATTTCTCAGGATTGCAAGGGTAAGACAAGTATACTAAACAGTAAGTGGTACAATGGTTACCATGGTTAAGATCTTTTTTGTATTGAATGGTAGATACTTAAATATTTGTACATAATCCAACAAGTGGTCAGAGCAGGAAAAATCAGCCACATAAATGCAGGTTTCTCTCTCCTCATTTTAGCTCCTATAACCAGCTTTTTCTTTCAAGAGTGCTGCTGTTTTCCTCTCTACTTTTGAAGAGGAAAGTAAAGATTACTGCCTCCAAAAAGGAAAATGATAAAGTGAAGATTATGGGCTACCTGTAAACCCAGCTTTCAGACAGAGGTGAGAGGTTCTCAGTCTCTCTCACACTTCTCAGTTCATTACTAGAGGGATGTTTGTTTCAGACACTCATTATGATTTACAGGTTTTCTATCTGACCTCAGAAATAGTATGCCAAAGCAATAGACAAAAGTCTTTTGAAAGCCAGATATCCTTATGGGTGACAGAGCATTAAAATACACATCTTCAGAAGATATAATCTGTGAATTTTATGATTAACAAGGACAACTTGTCAAGCAAAGTGTACTTCAGTTAATTGGATAAGTAACTCATATAAAGCAGACATTCTGTATTTGACTATAAAACACTATTAGAGAAATTCCTGTATTGTTTTTTAGTTGTGCCGATATGCAGGTAACAAACTAGAAATAACATTTACCTCTATGCAGATTACAAATGCTCAGGAACTCAGGCCATTCATTTTAGATGCTTATATTTGAATTTAGTTGCTTCATTTCCGACACATGAAAGTTGCCCAGAATCATTCAAAGCAGGATATTGCATTTAAATGCTTTAGAATAATTTCAGAAGTAAATTAAGTGTAAACGGAAGTGTCACATTTTCAGAGCAGTTTATCCACAAAATATTAAAAAAAAAGAAACAAACAACAAACATTTAGAATCCTACAGGATACATGGACTCTAGCATTTGATAGCATTTTCTGAAGATGAATTAGTGGTAGAAGACATAATCCAGTTTAAACATAGGACCTTCGAATTGCTATGGTTAGGAAAAAGATGGCTCATATAATTGCCAGTTCATCACGTTGGTTTGTTGTGTTGTTGTTGTTGCTGTTCTCATGTTTGTATCTCAGAAAACAAATGATTTTTGCTAAGTGCTGAATATCCTTTAGACAGTATGTCCTAGAATACAAGCTTTGACGGTAGATCTGGAAGCATTTTTGCAATGCACTGCCTCCGCAGCTTACATTGATCTGTAGAGAAGAATGCCTTGGCAAGTAAAATGAGGAGAAGATACTTTTTAAACCTGTCATGGACATTTCTACATAGCCTGTGGTATTTGAATTGTGTGTCCTTTCTCACAAAAAGGCCATTGCCTGCTGTGAAATAGATCAATGGGTGATATTGTGCAGTGATTGCTATTTGTTTAAGAGAAATCTCTCTGACTGACCCACTTCCTGTAATGCATAAAAAATAAATGACAGAAGTAATATTTTTGTTCTTGTTTCACTTTCATTCATCTTATTTGATCAGCACTGGGCAAAACTGACATCTCATCAAACCCAAAAATATATTTCTACACTAAGTTCATCAGAGGGTGGCATTTAAAACACAGACATTGCAGGAACAAATGTATTTGTGAGCTCTGTCCATTGATGTAAACCTGACCTTTATCCTGTAGATTTATTGACACTTTGGTGCTTTGTATCATATTTCATTACTAGGTGGAAAGCTTAGAAGGTCCTCCCTGTAAAACCACTTTTGATTTTGATCTGCAAATTTTTGCATCTATGGTAGATTTGTCTAAAGACTCAGAAAACCTTGATATGTCTTAATCTTACAGAAAACAAGATGATATAATTACACTTTGAAAAATGGCTCCACATTGATGTTTAATTTGCACCAGTTTTTAGGGACAGAAGGAGAACAGCATCACTGAGTAGCATTTTCCTACAGTCTCTTTCACCTCCTCCCCAAACCCAATTCATTGATAATCCTTTTCCAGGAAAGAAGAATTTGATACATACAGTCATAATTATGAATTACTAGTTTAAAATAGTCAAATAAATTCAGTGTATAAAACATAATCTAGGCTCCAATACTACGTTATTAAAACAATAATGAATTTACCCTGTTCTTATGCAGTATGCTTCCACTTTGTTCCTACAGTCACCTAGGAGATATGTAAGCCCTTTAATACATAAGCCCTATTGTATCAGTCCAAAGACTGAGACATAAAATAGTTAACTTTGGCTTGATACATAGCCATTGTAACTAGATAGCAGCTCTGTGACTGTATATTTTGTTCTGTGTGGGGAAATTTTGATGAGAACAAATAAAAATTAACAAAGCTAATTCCAATCAGGCTGAAAAAACATTTTCCTGACTAATTGGCTAAATAATGGTTTGCATTTCTTCAGTATGTTCTTTTTCTAAATCCCCTGGAAGCTTTCCAGCAAGTCAGATCACTGAAACACCATGCTGGTGAGCCCTATGTGAATCACATCTGTGTCGTCTATTTCAGCCTTCCAGGCTTGAACATATTGAAACAGTCAATGCTTGGCAGTAAAGCAAATAGGTTATTTTCCTTCAAGAAAGAAAAATCTATTACTTCTGTACTGGATTCTCAAATCCTAATATTTACCCTTGTCTAAATAATGTATAATTAAGCACTAACATAAACCAACTCCAGATTTCCCTCAAAACCATTGTTTCCTTTCTTAAGGTAGAAGTAGAAAGCAAATGAAAATAATCCTTTCATTCCTGCATTAATTGAGGATAAAAGATTAGAGCTCAGTCCCTGAAGTCAAGAGAAGACACAGGAAAGGTATCAGGAGAGGACAAGGGGGAGTTCCACTTGTTTGCCAAGTGTCTGAACATGCAGACATATGTATTCGAGGTAGCTACCCTTACAGTTAACAGAAAAAAAATGAGCATTTCTAGAGGACAAATTTCTCTGACGTATTTTAAGCATCTTCCCTTGGGATAAACTGACGCATCCCAAATATAAGCACTTCATGGGTTTCAGGTAAAGCTCTAGTTCAAGTACACTAATATTTGTGAATCTCTGAATCTATATTTTTTCCCTTTTAAGTGAATTTAGGAGATTTATAGCAGAGGTTTTTCAAGTGGCAATTGAAAAAAAAAAAACACCACAAAGTCAAAATCAGGAAGATGCAAATTAGTAACCCACAAAGAACTCAATTCTTCATTCACACTTATTCTTCCCATTCGTCTAAAAATATCAACATGAATTTCATTCTCTACAATTAAGAAGTTCTGTATTTATTTGTCTTCATTATTTCCCAGTGCTTTTAATTGTGAAGATATAATGCGAAAAAGAAGGAAAAAATATCATTAAGGTTTAACTGGTTTTAAGGAAAAAAACCACAAATGGCCATTCCAGTAGTTCATGTAGAGCCTGATCTTGCTGTTGTGAAATAGGTGTCTCCGGTTTTAAGAAAACAATATTTAGTAAACATAGTTACTTCTAAAATATTCTTGTATTTTCTATGTTTTTTCACAGGATTTTTTAGTACCATAAAGAATGAATTTTATTTTGCTGGAAATACTGCATTTGGAAATTCAAAGTAGGTTTTTTAAACACTCTAGTAGATATGACAAAACTCTTTGGGAACTTTTTTATTCATTTTCCAACTGCTATGGGTTTGTCATCTTCAGCATCATTTTACTCAATGGCAAGGATGTAAAGACAATGAATATCACTGATTTCAAAATGTTCTGGTTATGTTGCATATTACATTTTTGTTTCTCAAAAAGAAATTAAAATGCCAGTCCAGATGAACTATTTACTGTCGTAGCCTGTTTTATTATAGATTTTTTTGTCTTAACAGTGGCAAATGAAGTGTTTAAAAATAAGACTCCCATAATACTTTATTAAAATTAAAGTACTGTATCTTACTCCTGGTGTTTACTGTAACTAGCTAGACTGTCTTGTCTATAAAGCAGCAACACAACTGATGAACAAAAGTCAGTGTAAAGAAGATAAACTAGATGACCTGACTACTTCCTTTTGGCCTATTATGGACCAGCAAGGAAGTGCTAGAAGTATAGGCTATAAAAAATGTGACATCAGACAAAAAGATATATATGAGGAGGAGACAGAAGGAAGGATGCTGACCATATTTACTGCTCCATGAAAGAGGAAAACCAGATACATTTTATAATTCAGAAACCCCATCAGAAATGAAAGTTATAGCAGTCATATTCATGCAAGTAGAATATGTTCTGTAAATATTGATGTTTCTCCATCACCTATATTTTGCATTTACAAAAATAAGTCTTTAAACCCTGTTTTTTAATTTGCTGACTATCATTAAATCTTTACCATTTGCCATAATTGTATTCCACAAAAAACTTCAAGTCCATTTTCATATGAACTGCTGTCGTGATTTAAACCAAATCCTCACAGTACTCTCACTCACTCCCCCCCTTGCTTCCCCAACTCCCGGAGACTTAGAAAGGAGAATCCAAAGAATGTAGCCCCCACGGGTTGAGATAAGAACGTTTTAATTGCTGAGGCACAACACAAATCACTACTGCCATTACTACTACAAATAATAATGATAAAGCCAATAACAAGCGAAAAGAATACAACACCCCACCAGCCACTGACCCATAACTCACTCCACCCTGCCCGGTCAAGCACCGCATGCTCCCTCCTCCATTTCCCTCCAGAGCTCCACCCTTCCAGCTCTCTCCCAGTTGCATCCTGGGCATCACGTGCTATGGTATGGAATACCTCATTGGCTAGCCTGGGTCAGGTGTCCTGTCTCTCCTTCCTCCTGGCCTCCCCTCCTCCCCGGCAGAGCACGTGCTCAGAAAAGGCCCTGAACAAAAACACCCTCAAAACATGCTCGCTATCAACCAACTGTTCCCAGCCCCGAAGTCAAAACACAGCACTGCACCGGCTACAAGAAGGAGAAAAATGACTGCTACGGCTGAACCCATGACATTATCCACCCCTTATTCCATACCATTCACGTCATGCCCAGATCCCACATTTCCAATACAACATCACTCTTAAGTCCACCCCTCGATCATGAGTCAATCTCTATGTTGCATCTCTGGACTGATGGCCTGAAGTATCTGGGCCCACTAGGCTCAAAATCATTCACTGTCCCCTTCAGCAGTTCTACAGCTTGCTGCTGGGGACTCCATACAGCTGCCTTCCACTTCCAATGCTTCCAAAGCACTGGAGGGGCCCAGTGGACCAGATACTTAGCCATACTGTCCCACATGCCCTGCCACTCATGACTGTTCAGCTTTGGGGACAGTCTCCTGGGGCTCCTATGTACTTGTCTAACCTTAGACAAGACCCAAACCTGACTCTGCTTAACTTTTGGGATCAGATGGTTGTGGATCTGGGCTGGGAAATGCTGCATGGTCTCCTGCATCCTGCTGCGGCTCGGCGGGTGACTTCTGGGGAATACTCTCGGCCACTGCGGGGTTCGGAACGGCAGCGGGACTCACCTCCCCTGCTGCCTGGTCCTGCTGCTCAGCTACCGCTTCCCTCTGCTCCTCTTCCACCTCTTCCCACTGCTCTGCCACAGCCGTTTGGTTCCCTGTGCCGCTCTCCCTGGCAGCCTCAGCCACCGGCAGCTCCTGGGGCCGCTCCTTCCCGGCTTCACGGAGCCTCATGCAGACGGAGGCGAGGACAAGGTCAAGGACGGCGAAGAGCAGCGGGACGGACTGGTACAAGTCCAAGTCCACGGCCACGTCCATCCCCCCCTGCTGCCGGAGCCCCACCGTATAACAAGCCTCTGACATAAAGTACAGTGAAACAAAAACTTTAGCCCAAGCGCCATGATTGATAAACACGAACGCAGCTAATCCATACTTAAAGTACCTGGCAAAATCCTGAAACTGTGAGACCCAGAGAAAAACCTCTAAGAGCCAATAAATCAGCATTGTGACAAGAGACCATAAATCCGCTCAGATCTGTTCTTATCTCAAACCCTTGGGCCCCACGTTGGGCACCAAAAATGTCGTGGTTTAAACCAAATCCTCACAGTACTCTCACTCACTCCCCCACTTGCTCCCCCAACTCCCGGAGAGTTAAGAAGGAGAATCCAAAGAATGTAGCCCCCACGGGTTGAGATAAGAACGTTTTAATTGCTAAGGCACAACACAAATCACTACTGCCATTACTACTACAAATAATAATGATAAAGCCAATGCTTATAGATGTTCAGTCAACCAGACATGCATGTAACCATGATCTCTTCACACAAAATTTATTAAGTAGCGATGATATTGCCAGTTGCGACTTGTTGGGGGATCCTTGAAATGGGTGTTTTAATTATATTATGAATATACTGTCTTGAGATTACTGTCCTTGTGTTTACTGGAAAAATAGTGGCAAGCCTACACAAGCAGTTCACATTAGTTTATCTAAAGATCTAGTAAAATAAGAGCAATATTTGCTCAATACAGTGTTCAAATTATTTGTCTGCATGAATATTTCCATATGCAGCTGCTTAGAATATGTTAGTAGAAACACATATTTTCTGGGCAAAACTCTTTTATATTCGCTGTTTAGAATTAGAGTATTTCAGGTTGTTGTTTAAAAGCATTTTTTAAAAATTCAAATATCTGAATGAAAAAGACACTGTATCCTGTGTTTTGCCTGCTCAGATCTCTAGGGGTTCTTGCAACTATAGAGGAGGTTTTCCAATACTTTGTTCAGAAGTAGCTGGCAAACAGCAAACAGTGACTGAATCTCCAGCTGCTTTTGAACAATTGAAAAAATGGGGATTGTGCTTAGGCTCAGGTGAAGACCATCTGATAGTTACTTTTACAAAATTCCCCATCTTCATGGTACTTTAGCTCTGATATATACAAGTGACTATGAAAATCATTAGCAATCATGATTAATTTTATCAAGACAGAAACAGTCATTATTGAAAAGAGAATTCTTGTAGACAATCTTGGACAATCACTGATTTTTACTGGCAGGATAAAATGTTTTCATCAACAGCCATACATATATTTATTACTGAAAATAAAGTGGGATTTGAGAATGTTATATATACTTTAATCAGTCAGCCTTATCTCAAGTATTTAATACTATTGTCTGCTACACTGCTTCTCTGGACATAGCACATTCAAGATATACTCTGAAAACAGCCTAGTAATGATTACTTGCTTTGGGATCAAGAGTCAAACACTTGCAGATGCTACTTTATGTCCTGGCTCAATTAAAAGGGAAGGCTTGTGAGAAGCACTTTTTACATGGTTCTGATAAATTGCTTGACTAAATTTACTTTTTGTACTGGCTGTAGATGTTTACCTGACTTGTATATTCATGAAATATGAGAGGTATGACTTTGAGGTCTCAATGCATATACCTGCTGTATGCAAATACAATCAATATATTAGATATAAACCATGCTGGGACAGTAATTACTAAATAGCTTTGTTTCTGGGAATAATGTTAGTAATATTTATATAACTCTCTCAGGTTACATTTTTCTAAATATTCTATACTGTTATGTTCTTTTCTTTAAAAAGCCTTCCCTAACTCTCTTTTGTGATTACAAGAGCTATGATCATACAATGAGAACAGCCATAACATCAGGAATGAAATTGGTTCTCTCTTACTGAAGGGATCTAAACTTCTATTTACTGTTGTAGGTTGATGTATTTCAGGAGTCAAGGAATCTCATCAAAACAGTGACCAGTTATTTTCTCTCAGATATGAAGAGAAGCCTTTACTGAAACTTCAAACAGAACTAAACAACAACAAAAAAAAAGCAAATAAGCACTACTACTAGCAAGTTTAGGAGAACAGTCATCTAAAGGACATGTCAAGTTCACTGCATTTGTTAAAATCTATAGACCAGTTTTATGTCACAGCCATTCAATCCTCTATTTCCCTCTCTCTCCAGTTTATTATTCACCAGAATTTCACTGTGACCAGTTCCTTCTATCAAGACATTTCTTCTTCCAGGGTCAGCTATAATTAAACGTGCCCCTGGTATATACTCAGGTATAGAACTTTGTTATTCCTACCAGCAGTATCTGAAAACTGCCTGACAGGGTTTATTTAGATTTCCTTTAGCAGTCCATTTCTATATTTTCTTCCTGTAGATGTGTATGCTTCTGAAGATAGATGAAGCATGCTTCTGCCTCTTCTCCTGCTGTGCCATAGAATTGGCATTAGTTGTACTACAGTAACAGCATTGCAACTTCTCTCTAATTTCTCAAGTCCCCATACCAGGTTTAGGGAACTGAAAGGTATCCATGCCATTAAACTGGAAACACTGGAACTAAGGGTTGGAAAGTGTTCCTTGAGACTGCCACAATTTGGCCCTTTCCATTGTCACAAGCCAATTTTACCATGCTCAGGGTAACAATGCCTATTTATGAACCAGTTCTGACCTGAGTAAGAACTAAACCCGATAGAGATAATTAATACAGTTTCAGATTTAATGGTGGGTACTACATGCTCCATATTAATAACTATACAGGTAGATAATACCTACAAAAGAAAGGCATGAGTAGTGATCAAATAGACCTTCAGAAACAAAAACAAAACAACTAATTACAGATGGGATGTTATTTGTTTAGCCTCATTCAAATAACTTCAATTCTTTATTACTGGTCTGTACTTTGACAGTATTCTGACATTACACTTCATGGCATAAAAAAGAATGGGAGATTGTTTCAGGAATAAAACAGGAACATTCCAAATTAGAACTGAAGGAGCTATGAGAAATAAGATAAATCTTTAACAGAGCTTATACACAAAATTATCACTGTTCAGCTTTTTTGCTAGTTATAATATCTAACATTGCTTCAGAAAGCTATACAAATTATATTTATCTGAATGTTTAGTTTGTGAGATCTTGGAGAAATATTTGTTTACAATGCTGTTACATTTTCTTTATAAAGCTGGTTTTATAGGCAACCAGCATTGTTTATTGTCTTCTTCATTCTTTAGCTTAATTAATTCCTTGGTTATAGACATTCACCATGGAGCACACATACACACAAGCAAACTGCACCACAAAGTATCAAAGATGAAAGTAACCTTCTTACCACAAGAATGTTTGCAATCTGATATGGTTTTGGTCACTTACCTTGGCAAACCCAGGCTTTCTTTAATGAAAAATCTGCAGTTCTAAGGCAAACAGCAACATTGATAACTAGAAGGCAGAACAAGAGAAAGAAAAATCTGTCATGGTAGGAAACAATTATGCCCTGAACAAAGCAGTGTATGTGTACTGTAAGTAACTGCAGCACTTCTTGTAGAAAACCATTTCAGTACCTGTTACTTGGAATGAGGTGGACCTGGGCTTGTGGTGACACTAGATCAAGCAGAAATTAGAACTTAAGAGAGTATTTAATTTCCCAAGCAGGATAAATTTTACATTTTGGATGATTTAAAGTCCTCAGTCTGATCCAAACACTGTAACAATTGAAAAGATCAAGCCAATAGAAAAAAGAACTTTAACTTGAAAGTTGAGTGGAAAAGAATGCATAATTTAATTATGCATTAATTTAATTCCTCTGATATTGTGCAAAAATATTGCAGTGCAGTTTAAAACCTATATCCAGTGGTTACAAATGCTGTATCCACTGTATCTTGTAATGAAGGAATTTTACTTCTTATTAACTATTTCTAAGCTAGGGGATCAATAATAAATACCCTAAAGTGTCTGAAGGACTTAAATACCAAGAAAAAAACTATTTAAGATGGCCCACAGGATAGGAAAAAGTAGAATGAAACAGAGCAAAGGCTGAACTTGGAAAGGAAATGCTAATAGATGTACCTGATCATGGAATAATCTTCTAAAGTGGTTTGTGAAACCCTGTAATTTAAGATACTTTAAAATGGATTAAACACTTGAAATGTGGTGAAAATAACTGTTCTATATCAACCCAGGGAGAGGCAGGATAATGGTGTAAGTAAATCTTGTTTATTTAGAACTTTTTTGATTCTATGTATTCTAGTTTATGTTTGCTGGGCAATGATGGCTTCTTCTTCTACTTTACTTGTTACATTGTTTTGCTACCACTTTTACCCCCTCTTCAATTTCACTCTGACATATTTCACTTCATTGGCAAACACCAGAATTAAATAGCCTTCTTGAAGAGTTAAAAAGTGTATGAATACAAACTCAAGCTGCTTGAAAATTCATCCAGTCCAACTGAGCAGAATGAGTTGCTTATGTGTAGTATTTCTTTTGTTAAATATCCCATCCACATTACTTTAGCTAATTAGTATTTTTCTGCTATACTGCATAGATTTAAACTGAGGGGGCTGTCTCAGGGGAAGGAATCTGTAAATGAAACATCACAAAGGTAAGATGAATTTCTAAGAGGAAACAAAAAGGAGGCTGCTCTTCTGCAAATATCTGCTTTTGCCTCCCAATATTTCCTCTGCTCTCCGTCTTGCCCCAGAGACTCATACACACCATTATTAATGTTTTACTAAAATGCTCTAAAACAACAATCATTACTACCAACACTGCTTGTAAACAACTAGTAATAAAAATTACAAATTTTTATTCCACAAATAAAAAGCCTGTCACTATTTTGCACAAATGCTTCTTATGCTACGATTACAACCAATACTATTAGTAAAAGTTTTCATAGCCAGAGAGAAAATGAGTATCAGTATTAAATATTCTGATAGTAGTAACAAAATAAGATGTAATTTAAAGAAAAGAATAAGTTTTTCAGAGGAAAACATGAGGAAAGATGAAGAACACATCCTTGTGATCTGAACTTTCTTTTCTTTCTCAGTCAAAGAGATTTTCCACACTTTAGATAGACCTTATGAGTTTTTCACTTTAGAATACATATCCTTATTTATATTTACATAAGTTACATTGCTGGGTATAGGCAACCTGTATTTTTCCATTCTGTAAATTCCATTTACAGTGACCCCTTCTAAAAATACAAATAAAATATGCAAATATATGCTTATGCAATTTTTTACCAAAATTAAAAAAAAACAAACCTAATTACAAAGCAAAATTCTACATTACTAAATTTAAAAATCAGTTCCTACATACAGGTGCATTAATACCATAAACCTAAATTGTTGGCACTAAACCACATATCCACATGTGCAAAGTGCATATTTCCATGTAGAAAGGTCTGTGCACGAATTTAGAAGTAGTATTCAGGCACAGCTATAACAGCTCTCTGTCTTTTTTAATTGCCCAATACAGGCTGTTGTACCTAAATAGTTCTGGAAGAGACAACATATTCCCAGCCTAAATTCACTAGGCTGTGGATTAAACCTAAGAAGGAATTAAAGTTGTCTAATATTTTGTTTGAAAGATACAAATTCTCTAGATGGATGTTTTATAGCAATTAAGTGGTAAAATGCAGCAAGCTAGAATTAATGTGCATGGTTTTGTGACTGGATTGGTTGATTCGTATCTAGGCAAGTGCAAATTGTACATAATAAAATGTACTGGAATCTTTTTGCAGTAAGTGATGACAAAAAATGTTAAATATATTAAGAAGGATTTACTTTTTTTTTGTATAAAAAGCTGACATATTACAGAACGTATATAAAAGGTACAGATACATAGGAAGGACAAAACCACAGAAAGATTCACTTTCTTACTCAAAGTCTTAAAGTAAGTAGGTCAGCACCAAAGACAACATGAAGGTACCTCTATCCAGCCATGTGCAGGCAGCTGTACATCTATTTTTCTCTACTACAAACCAGTTTTAAATCCCAAAATTCCAATCCAAAAGCTATGGAGCTAAATCGAGTTGATATGTCATATCTTTCTGGGATGCTTAGCTTTTGCTCATGCTTTTCTAACACTGCTGGGCTGCTTCTGGTGTGGGAAGACTCTCAGCTGAGCCCCACCACTACTTTGAAAGGACATACAGCTCTGTATCTAAGCACATGTATTCTCACTAAAACTGGTATCTCATGGAGGGAGAAACCCTGAGGACTGCTGCAGTTGGAAAAACAAGTTAATCTGCTGTTGGGATTAGCTATAATCGCATTAGGAAAGATAAGGCCCACTCAAGTGCAGTGGAGTGTTCAGGACATCCCCTACAAAAGATGACTGATCAAAAGTAGATGCTATAAAAGGCGGCTGTTGTCCTGCCTAGAAGGGGTTACTGACCGACAGCCAGACTTACTCTGCAGCTCACAAGAAAACCATGCTGACCCAGGACTCTACTCAGCAAAAATTATTCATGATTGCTGTCCAGCACAGTGGAAAGCCCAGTATATTAGCAAAGGTTATGAGCAAGAAAAAGCTTACACATAGCTACAGAAATCACTAAAGAGAGGGATTTTTAAGCTACTTAACTATTTCAGAAAAAGTGATTTTAATTGGAAGAGTGAAATGTAGCCACAATTACAAAGTTACAGAAGGCACCCTGGCCCTTCAAGCATAAACTAAGCTGTATAAACACCATTTAATTAGTTTTTTGGGGCTGGTGTAAGTGTTCTCCTTCTAAAGTACATAATTTAAAAAAAAACTTTAATAAAAAAATCTCATTAAAAGGACATGGTGCACATTACCAAATCAGAACAGAAGATTATCTGCTGGCATCATATCTGATTAAACACCAACTAGGAAAAGCAGCTTTTTAGTGCCCAATGATAAAGTTTAATACAAATAGAAGGAAACCTACAGAAACAGAAGTCTAACAAAGCCTTATTGACCTATTTCCATCAAGCAGTTTAGCCCATATGGAAGAGCAGAGCAAACATATGAAAACAGGTATTTCTAAGACCTGGTTTACTTCAACAGCTTTTATGCAAGCCAAATTCCTACAATCTTACATATTGCATTAATACTACACTACAGAAAAGTAGTGTAGTATTAATGAACTTTAAAGAAGCTAACACAAACATCAAAGTTACTGATATCTAGAAAAGATTTCCAGGAGCTCTCTAATGTTAGACACAATAAAAATAAATAATTGAAGTAAATTATCACAATTCAATCTTTGAAGTCTCTTGACAAGTGTACAATTCAGTGAATACATTTCATTAAAACTTAATTACAAAAAAAATCAATAGTGCAATTTAGTCCAACCCAAAACTTATTGTAATGCTGAACGTTTGAAAAATCAGGTGTTTATGAACAGGGCTTAAGTGACGTTGTATATTACATCGTAGAGTGTCTCTGTACAGCAATTAGCACACGCTCCCTGACTTTACTCAAAAAGGATATTACAATAAGTAGCTCTAGTAATAGTGCATCTGTAAATATCTACTCTCAAGGATGCAGCAAAAAAGGAAATAATATGACTAACAATAGTCTATAAACCAGATTTAAAAAAAAAAATCAACTACACATACTCCAAATACATACACTCCAGAGTTGATTGTTTTTATTGCTGTTCACTGAATTAAACAACCACCTTTTGCTTTTAGTTATGCACCAGAAAATCCACTTACATTTCTGACAATGATAGAAAAAGTATAATCTGCCCTGTATCTACTATTTTTCAGGAAAATCAGACAGAATTGATTCAGAGTGTTAGTAATTAGCTTTTTTGGAGTTAATTTAAAATGTAAATGTTATAACATTTCAAAAACCTATCTTAAAATGTAAAACCCCCAACCACTATAACATAAAAAAAATAGTGGTCCCGTGAAATAGTATACAAAGATTATTTTCTATTACAGATTGCTTTAGAGTGCTCTGAGGCCATACACACTGGGCTCTCTGTTTGCACATATAATTTTAATTCATAAGTCCTTCCCTCAGAATAAAAGAATTGATGCTCCCTTTGAAGTCACATGACTACCTCTATATCCTAGTTTACTTGTTTATTTTGCATAGGCTGGTATATCTTCTGGCCAGTTAACTTTATTTCTACTGAATGTGCCTGCTCCCCTACCCACAACACAGGAGGTAAGAACTGCCAGCTAGTTTCCATGGTTGACATGGACATTTTTACTGAAAACTTTTGCAATTGCAGTGCCTCAGTCCCCAGTTCTTTCTGCAGATTTCCATTCAGAAAAAAAAAAAAAATTCCAATTCACTCCATATCGGTGGTAGCAACCTGCACGTGATATAGAGATGAAGAACCCGAAGGGCTTCATTAATTTCATCATTGCATATATACAGGCAGAAATGATTTGTAGATCCCCCTAGCATTTGAAAGCCAAAGGGTATCACTGCCTGGGATTACACCCTAGAATCATATAGATCTATGTATAGCAGATCCTTCACAGAGAGTGCCATGTCTCAGCCATGTCATTATCCATCACCCAAAAAAGTAATTGCTTTTTCTATTTTACTAGCAGGAGATATAAACGTGAAACTAATCAGAGGCCGGTCCTTCAAGGAGCAGAATTTTGTTCTGCCAATGTACTTCAGTGCTGAACTGGTTTAGGAGGCATCACAGCATCCACCCTCTAAATATGTAAAGAGTAAATTCCCAAAATATACAGAATAAGAAATCTCTAACAAGAGAAAGAAGTTTGAACAGGGCCCTTAAAAGTTTAGAAAACCGTGACAGATGAAAACCAAACTGAAACTAGCTTACATGTAGACATGAAAAGAATGGTCTAGGACATTAACATAGGATGTAGTAGATGATTCAAAATGTAGTTTCAGTGACTCAGATGCCACAGAACACCATTTAATACAGAAAACTTTATGCTAATGGTGCTCAGAGGTAAGCTTTGAGGTGCTTCTACATGATGTAGTACACAGCATGGACTATGCAGGATACAAGGCCTATACTATAAGCACTCCTCAGGCAACACAAGGTTTGTGTGGTGTTTCATCTGCATTCATAGGCACTCCTGAGAGATACAGCTTAACAACTCACGTGTAGTATTATGCCATCACAAATGTGCTGTTCTCTATTTTCATCTTAGCATGGTCTTTGCTATTTGCAGTATCTCTGTAGTCTGCTGCTTGTGTCCCTGAAACCTCTACTAGTAAAGATAAATAATAACACTAGTATTCCTTTATGTCACAAGGATGTTGTAAAAAGTAATAAATACATTCCAAATTATGACAAGTTTGGGTAATGCACACTGAAACCACAGAACCACCAAACAAAACATAGGCAAAATGATAATTGAAATTAAGGAGGTAAATCACACCATGTTCTTTAGTGTAACCTTCTCAGGGCTACAACAACAGACTATTTCATCTATTTCACTTTATGCATATATTTTTATTTATTTTTAGAGATCCCAAGGGTTTCCTCAGACAACCAAAGCTATTAATTTCACACTTTGCATTCTATTCTATTTCATCTGTGCCAGTGGAAAAAAACAAGCACACCAGAAGCAGGTGGTGCTATAGTGGAGGTTAGGTGGAGCATGCAGAGATCTCACATATTCTGGCACAGTCATGAAATCATTCCAGCAAAGGGTGTACAAACTGTTTCACATTTATATACATTTCTATTACATTTAACCTACAAGATGACACGATGAGAAAAAACACAAAACCCAAACAAAAACCCTCCACTGTCACCAACGCAACGAAATGTTTCCATAAGCTTTTCCTAGTTTATATCATAAACGTGCTTTATTTTCCAGTTAGAACTGAGAGCTTAAATAACCTCTAATAAGGAGCAATGAGGATCTAAAAACGATGCATGTTGGCAATGTGCTAAAAAGGTAACAAAACATCTCTGTACTAGCTATAATTGCAAGGAAAATAGCATATACGCTAATAAGCTATAGCATTTGGAGGAAGGGACTTACAAGGGCAGAGATAACAAAAACACTGTTAGAAAGTGAACTCAATAATGTTGCTAATACTTCACAGAAGAAGGGCAAGTCCTTCTATAATCCCAAATAAGTACTCACCAACAGTTTTCATAGCAACATAATGGCTACAACAGCAGAAACACTGTGTTAATTGTTGAGTCAAATGACATATTTCAGGGGGACTCCATGACCGCTCAAAGAAAGCATTGCAACAGATTGAATTTGTGTTTGGTAGCAAAGTTAGAAATTATTTGCGTATCCTAGATGAAAATGAGAAGAAAATGCCTCCTCCTCACATAGTTCCATAGGTACTAGTATTTCTGTCTGGACTGAACAAATATCAAGCTGACGGATGGACGCTGTCCACAGGCTAACATTCAAGTTCATGTGTGCCAGAACAATAATTTCATTTGACCTATTCTCATCACATTTTGGGTGTTGTCTTCAACTGTTTACTACCTTTGGTGCCATCTGACTTGCATACAAAAAAATAAGCATTCAGTTTTCTTTCCATCTGCATCAAAAATTTGTATCTTCAAGACAGAAGCTGAAATTCAAGAGCATTTTAAAGATTCAGGTTAGAGTTTTTGCTTAATACTTGGAAAATCTTATTTAGTGCGTATGAAAGCCCTTTACATTTTCAGTAATAACAGAGAACTGAAAAAAGATAAGCCATTTCATGGTTTAAACCCAGCCAGCAAGCAAGCCCCACACAGCCACTAACTTACGCCCTCCCAGTAGGATGGGAGAGAGAATCAGGAGATCAAAAGTGAGAAAATTCCTGGGCTGAGACAAAGACAGTTTAATAAGTAAAGTAAAAGCTGCACATGCAAACAAAGCAAAACAAGAAATTAATTCATTACTTCTCATTGACAGGCAGGAGTTCAGCCATTCCCAGGAAAGCAGGACTCCAGCATGCTTGGTCGTTACTTCATAAGACAAAATGCCCTAAGTCTGAACATTCCTCTCTTCCTTCTTCCTCCATCTTTATGTGCTGAACATGACATCATATAGCATGAAATACCCCTTTGAACAGCTGGGGCAGCTGCCCCCCCCGTGTCCCCTCTCAACCCCTGTTCATGTACTCAATGGTGGGGTGATGTGGAAAGCTGAACAGGCCTTGACTCTGTGTAAACACTGCTCAGCAATGTCAGAACCATCCCTGTTATCAACTCTGTTTTCAGCACAAATCCAAAACATAGCCCCATATGAGCTATTACTAAGAAAATTAACTCCACCCCAGGCAAATCAACACAGCCATAAACAGGTCCAAAGGTAGCAGCAATACTGATGGCAGATTGTCTTCCATCAGACTGTCACACAAAGCAGAACATGTACAGTGCTAGGCACCAGAATGGCAAATCCACAATCTTCTCAGGTTGTCTTCAAATACACATGAATATGCCTTTTCTTTCATTTCTCTTTTTGCTCCATTTGTATAGGACCTGACTAAGAAATTATCAATGACCTCCCACTTCCAAACATAATGCTAATTCAGAAAAACTACATTAAAATTCAAAACTTATAGTGTAAAATTAATTATATAAAGCAAAAGATTCAAAATCAAGTAACTGAAAATCAGAAGGCAGAACTCTAAGAAAAAGTTAATTAGATTTTGTGAATCATTGATGCTCCTGAGGTGTATTAAAATAGTTGTATACACAATATATTTATTACACATACATATATAAGTCAAATCTAAGGTGCAAGTAGGTTTAAGAAATTAGAGTTTGGGAAAAAATATCAGCAGTTCCTCTGAGTGTATCCTTTGATAAAAATACAATTTTTTCAAGGAAGAGCTCTGCAGGGAACAGGAAGGTTCTGCAAGGTCTTTAAAGCAATTTTGAAATTTTAAAGTTACATTGCAAAATTTGCAAAATTCTGTTTTAACAGGAATAGAATTTATTCGTTTCGAACAAAACATTAATAGAAAGCCTATTTGGAGATTATCTGATGTTCTTATATGAGTCATTACAGAATAAAAATTAATAGTGCAAATAGGGTTTCAGCCCATAGCATTCCCTTAAAGGATATTTCAAATGATGAGCCACTAAATATGGCAGAAAAATTGCTCATGTCGCTAAAGGGACCTTGATAAGAATATGCTTCTCCTGAGAAATCTTTTAGAAGATGACACTGGCCACAAGGGACTCTAGCAGTGAACATTTTTTGACTCAGAATGTATCTGGATGTGCCTGCACCACTGAAACAGTCAATACCAGCTCCTCTGCATTGCTTCATTGCACTGATTAAGTTATTCAGAATATCCAGCAGCTGGCAACGGTCCAGAAGCTGTTAGGGTATATAAGTACCAGTAGATAAGTCTACAAAATTCCATGCTACATAGTCACTGAAAATTAGGAAATGGAAGCTGATAAATTCAAAGCACAATATTAGATTCAAACCTTAACACAAAAGTTTATTTTTTGTCCAAATGTAAAGAATTTATGAATTTAGGACTTCTAAGTATTTTCTTTCTACCACTCACACTTCTTATTCTCCTCCCTCCTGCTTTCTTTTAATTTCTTCTCTCCTTTCATTTTCATGGGCTCACTAGCTCTGCACGGTTTGTGACCTGTAAACTCGTAAGAAAGAGAAACTTGTGCTGATTATATTTGTATTAATTTTTTGTTAAATATGCTTAATATTACATTAAAGAGTTGTGTTAAAACATTTCATACTTCCTTCATATTTAAGCAGTGCTTGAAATGTTTTGACATATAAAGTAATAATTATGGATTTAAAAAAAATAACCAATATACTTTGAAAGGAAAAGATATGTTGTAGGAAAAAAAAGTCAGAAGTAAACCATATGACATGTAGGGGAGTACAAAGAAAGAATACAGCTTATACCCTACCAGTTGATGCAATAAGATGCAAACCACAAAAATTATTATACACCATAAAGTACGGGGAGGGACTAAAATCCCAAATAGTCTTAAACACAGCTTCACAAAGTGTCTCCATAGTAGTGGTGCAACATTTATATATTTCTATTGTTTGAAGATTTATTTTTTGGTTAAAGCATAAAGATGTTTTCCAATTGACTGTAAGTCAGCTCAATTGAAACAAAACAAAGTTTGATTAAACATGATTGTTTCTGCTTTCCAAGCCAGGTATTTAATGTGTGCTGTGGTAACTATATAATAATCAAAACTTTTCAGCTGAAGACAAAATATATTTTCACAAAGGTTAGCTTCTGTCATGAACATATTTTAATTTACTATCATTTGCAGGACGATGAACATCACACTTGAAAAAAAACATTAAGAACTACTGTTAACTGCATTTGTCCCTTTCTCACTCAGAAAATATTTTCTATATTTGTTTCAATTTATATACAAATTTTGTTTTGTTTGCTGAATTTGCTTGAATTACTTAGCTCAGCTTTAAGGCAAGACCCTAGGACTGACTGCTGACATTATAGCTTCACATTCATCTGCTTTATAAATTGGCCATACTTTGATAAATTTATATAAACTATAAAGGTTAAGATAAGATGTCAAGTTCAACCAAGCACCCAAAACCTGAAAAGTTTAAGTACTTAATAGTATTTGGACCTTAAATATTAATGTTTTAAAAATCTCCAGTAGATTAAGGGTAATGTTCTTTCTTGTAATCTAGTTACCAATTATTTTTTCATTGCTCTGGAAATATTCCAGAAATTTATTTGTGATTATATAGTCTCCTGTTTTCTGATAAATTGGTAGTTTGTCTCTTTCATGTCCCTCTTTATTGCAAAAAAAAAAAAAATCAAACCGAAGAGCTGACACATTCTTAAATACTTCTAATTTGTTAAATTAATAATTTAAAATTTAATTATTATTTACAAATAATGCATTAATGCATTAGCTATTGCTCAAAAGTTAAAACATGTGAGAAAGATTCTTCTGAAAGAATGACACAGGGAGCAGCCTATTTTATTTTCTTTTAATCAGCAAGCAGCTCTCTATAAGATTATTCTACAGCTAATCATTTTGCTGCCAGCAGCAAAATAAAAGACTCCCCTGAAGTAAGTTTGCCTTGGTAAGGTTTCAAGATGAACAGATTGTGACACAAACCTCCTCAGGTTCATACAGTTACAATGTTATGCCTTTTTAAATAAACACTTCTGTTAAAATGTTTATCTGCTAAACATACAAAAGCCAGTTTCATGGTAAACACATTGTTTTTATACAGATGAAGTCCCTGACTATATCTACAATAGAATCTCATAGTCAACAGTTTTTTCATATCTGAAGCAAGCCTCCAAAAATGTGTGCATAACTGAAAGACACCTGTTTATCTTTCTATTAAAAAAAAAAAAGATATCGTCAGATGCTGGATAGCTACTAAAATTCCTAGTTAATAGTTTCCACTTTTTAAAGAGAATAAAACAATGTCTATAATTAGTTTTAAATCTTATCTGCAAGCAGTTCATCACCTATAATTTATCTATGAAAGTCTCTCCCTGGAATCTAGAAATAATAATGTATGCCCTTGCAATATTATTTTCACACCTGTGATGAAAAAAACTTGCTTTTTTCACACTTTGAAGAACCCACTAACTGTCCAGACACTGGAGCTTCTGACTTTACTAGTCACAAGTGATTCCTATTGGCAGTGATCACTAGAAAAATGAGCTTTGAAACAGATGTCTCTGAATGAACTGAGACAAGGTATATTTTCTCAAATTCTCACAGAGATCTTTAAAAACTGTGACCTCACCCATGGGTTGTTCAATAAATATCCAGTTCAGTCAATGTCTGTTTCTGTGTGATGCTTGAACTGAAATGAATATCCAGGAAAAATTTTCTATGGTTTGACTATCTGTATTCCTATGGATTTATCTGACCTTCTGAGATAGTAAGTGCATCTATAATAGCACATTTATAGGTCTTATTCCAAGACATACTTTTCTATTTTGTAACAGGCATTCAGTTCTCCAAGTGTTTGTTCAAGGGCTCAGGTGTCAGGAATACCCTGAGAGAATACTTAAAGTGAGAATATATTTCTTTTCTGAGAAAAAAAATTGAAACACTAAGCCATGTGCACTGATTCTAGCTGGGGGGAAAATGCCATCAGCTCACCTGTGTATTCAGAATAATAAAACTATTGCTTAGTATTTTAACAGCACTTGCTTCTGTCACTTACAGTTGAAATGAAGGACATCTTTCTTTCCCTGAAAGTAAGACATTTCTACTTTCTCTCTAAGATTATGGAAGCCCATTCCCCACTATATTCCAAAGATGATGTAGCTCTAAATGTTCTTCACTCTCTTTGTCTTAATCCTGGTCCTGCTAGTTGGGTGAATAGAGGTGCACTATCTGGAGGTCTATAGTTAGGAATTCTATGTGCTTCCTACAGATGAAGCAAGAAGCAAAAACATGGCACTTGAGTGGAACAAAACTTTTAAAAGTCTCTGAAGAACATCAAGACTAGCTCTAGCAAACACCAAAATGCTATGAAAACAAATTCACACCAGTTGGCAGACTGTGACACCAGAATTTTCATTTTCATCAGATAAAAATCAATCATTTTCTACAGTTCATATGTAAACAAAATACTAAATACACTGAAAAAAATCACAATACAGGGATATATACTAGTTTGTAATTGCCATCTGAAAGGCTTCAGAACTAACTCATCTATCAGTTTTGGTGTTTCTGTGAAAAATGGATTGACACTATCAATCAGGTATTGATAACCTGAAGATAACAGCTTTGCTTGTTCTATAGTCAATGACGATAAGAGGGATTTCAGATAATAATTCAGAGCAGCTAGATCTGATCTCTAAAATCTACACCTAAAGCAAAGAATGTTGGACAATTCAGAATGGGATTCTAGGGAGAATTTTAACAAAATCAGGAGATGCCCAATAGAAATGATAAAGAAAGGAGAGAAATATCTGTAATCCCAACCTTTCTCAGCATCTAGCATGTCTACCTGTCAGGCAAAATCCAGAGGCCAGAATCCATTCTGAAAGACAAATGAGGGTATTAGTACCAGTCACTTTTCCCTATGTACTGGTTATAGCTCTGCTTCTTTTTCCTACATAGTTCAAGGCTTGTAAGTCACTATGATTATCTGAGATAGTTGCTGAGGTAATTGTTGCAGAAGATTTCCATTTTGCTGAAGTTCTTAATTATTGGACAATAGAACTGAAAAGTCTGAACCGAACAAACACAGAAAACAAAAGGGCAAAACAAACCAGAAGGGAAAATGGCCTTTCTATACATATTTAATGAAACAGTGAAAATATTCCACACAAAGGCTTAGAGAGTTAAATTGAAAATGTATGTATGATAAATGGATATAATACTGTCTATGTAATGGGTTTCCTATTTAAATTTTGTGAGGATTTAATCAGTTGGGCACAGCTGTGCAGGATGCACCATAAACTACGTTGAAAAATATGTAGACATGTACATTTATCTGCTACAAATTAAGCTCACTTAGAGGTGGTCTTAATGGACCATGTAGCAATCATTACAAGCATAAATTTTAAACTGCCTGTTTCCAGTGAATTTGCTTTGAAAAAAAATTAATGCTCATCCTTAGTGGAGCACAGTAATAAATGGAAGTACCCTTAATCTGTTAAGCACTAATAACCTAGCAATTATTCATTATGAACCCCATGCTGTATAATGTATGTCTGTTACAATTTTATTAGTGATTCTTTACTTAACCTGCTAAGGTATAATTGTTATTCCAGCATACACCTTGTAATTATATAATGTTTTAAGTGACGTGCCACTAAATTTACAGAATGCCCTGTCCCCTTGGTTTATTGTAAAACATCTGTACAGTAAAGGATTGTTAAGGATAGTAATCCTTTATGACTTTCAGACCTTTTTCCACAAAAAGCAGTGACTTCCTCTTTAGAGATGAAAAAGCTAAGGCTTTGTTGCAACACAACACATAAATAATCTATAAAATATTTAACAGGGAAAATGAATAACACTGTAATCAAAATGAATCAGTGACCCATTTGGAGCTGACTAGAAGGTCACAGCAGTTCTCCTACAGAGATTATCACTTGAAGTCATTGGGATGCTGTTTTGATGTGCCTCTCTCGCACAATCAGTGTTTTCCATAGATTATAAAAATGGAGAACATCTCCATGCAGTGAAGGGCCATTTCTCACCCAGATACTGCAGTGTTGACCACAAAAAAAAAAAAAAAAAAAAAATTCAAACCACAAAGGAGGAAATCCATGCTTTACAGAAACTTCCACTGGTTTCCCTATTTTCTGATATCCACCTGTCAGAAAGGACATTATTTGCTCTAGGAAAGCAGACAAACCCTTCAAGGTTCTTTAATAAACCACAGAGGAACTTGAAAATAACAAACCATGTGTTCAAGCTAACAATAGAGCAAGTTATTGTGAAGTACTGATCAGTCTCAACCCCAATAATTGAAATTATTTCATTCATCACCATAGATTATTTCCTTTCATTATCAGTTTTCAGTAACACAAGATGGAGTGATGATTTGTTGTTGTTGTTTTTTTTTTCACAAAATATATATTTTTTATGATTTTTTTTTAATGGGGAGTCAACAAAGCCATAAAACTAAGATTGACTACTACTTTTCTTCGTAAAAACTTGTTTGCTAGTTCCTTTTCCAATTTAATAGTTCAAATTGCAGTTTTCAAACATGCTCTACTTTGTTTTAACACGTTACCATCCAGTTTTATTCCTAACTGATAGGGACAGACTTTGACATTTCCTGCTATTGCCCTCATAGAAGCATGGAGCCCCTAGCTCTCCTAGACTTACAATATTCCCTCAGCTGACTGAAACAGAAGAGGTAGGGAACCAGAAAGGGCAATGTATGAGGAGTGCTCCTGCAAAGTGAAGGTGATGGGAGGAATGTGTGCATATGTGAAGTATGGTTATTTAAGTACATCTCAGTCAAAATAAAAATGAGAAGAAGAAAAGAGACAACTCCATACAAAACAGAGCCTAGTACATATGTTGTATGTATATAATGAATGCTTTTTTTAAGTTCAGTGGTTATTTCAGAGACACTGTCACATCAAATTCTCTATATTGCTCTGAAGGATCCTTGTGCTGAAATGTCAGCTGGTCATATCACCTAAAGGCAAAAAGAAATTGTCCTAGCATTATACAAAGCAATTCCATTGCTCCATGCTCTGTAGCAGAGTTTTCTAAGAATAGCTGTTTCAAAAGGAAGCTGTTCTTCAGTGTGAGCCAGAGGCAATTGTATTTTACCCTGGGAGTGGCTATAGGCTTTGTGGAAACATTTAGGAATATTAAATATTCATGTGTTTGATTTAGTAAAATTCAGGACATTAAAGGCATCAACTGGAATAGCTTTAGTGTGAATATTTTTAACATTTACTAATACAAGTTGAAGTATGGATACTCTGACAAAGTAAAACGCCACCGAAGAGAAGACATTCTTGGAAAACTCCCTTTTTCTTCCTGTAGTTAATAGGTTTTTATGAATCATTTCTCATCCCAAAATGGCAGTGTCCAGGGTTTTATCCTAATGAGAGGAGTGTGCAGTGCAATGAGGCACTCTACAGCCAAAATTTTTCCAAGGTCAGTTTCCTGTGTTCTGCTGCTTCTCCTTTCTCCATGTTCTGCTCCAGTCATTTTCTCCACAATAAATTCCTCCAATTTCAGACCTAGATCTACAACTCACCCTCTATGACTGCTGTAAGCAAGCATAAAAAAACCCCAAACTTTCCCATGAACTATGCTGCTTTGAACACCATTTAATTCCTTGTATGTAAAAGGGAAGCATGAGACTGGGTGCTATACATGCCACAGAAGAAACAATGGAATCCTATACTACAATATAAGATAGAAAACATACAGGAGATAAAAAAAGTAGCCCAAAATGTACTCGTATAAGTATTTTGTCTTTATTCAACGTAAACTAGAGTCAGAAACACTGACCTGCTGTAGAAATACCATGCACAATCTTCTTTTGAACACTAAAAACATGTTTTATTAACTACTTATTTAAAACACTGGTTCATATTGCCATATCAAGGGATATCATCCTTTCATAAAGGTAGACATTACTTAAATCCTTAATTTCACACTACTACAACACTCACCTTGAATCCCAATATACTGTCCCTCACTGACTAGACTCCTAAATGTGGAAATAAGATTAGGAATTATGGATTTTGATTGACATTTTGCTATGACATAAAGAAATCCTGCTGTTATAGTAATACTTGATATCACTAATTCTACACTGCGTATCACTATGTCTACAAATTCCAAAATTTATACACAATGATACTCTGAACTATCAAGAAAAAGGAATTTAGCAATTTGTAGACATATGTGAAAATGACATACCTAATAATTATGTATTATCTATATAATAATCTGGTGTATGAACAAAATAGACAACAGTTTAAAAATAAATATACTTAATTTATTTGGATAAATTAGTCTACAGTTTACAATCATAATAGAATAATGAATATAAAATATTGGTAATTAAATAATAGGGGAGAAATATTATTTTATTAATGAGCCTTTCACCTAAATTTTTTTATATAAAACATACATGTGTGCATAGACACATATGGTAAATTAAAAACTGTTCTAAAAAAAAAAAGAACTTCACCATTTTTAGCTTGTGCTTTCTTGGTAAAATACTGTAAAGACCTTTAAAAATTGAGGAAATATGGCCTTTTCAAGTTGTTGCATCGAATTTAGACATTTAACTTTACCTTGAAAGAATATAAACTGCTTTAAAGTGGCACAAACTGTATCTTACTGGATTAAGACAGCATCCAAAAGTCTACATTCAGCAATAAGATATTGGAAAATTGGAATTTTAGAGGTCTGAGCAGCCCCTGTCCATTTTGTATTTATTTCTTTTAAGAGGACAGATGTCTCTCCGAAGGACAAGGCACATAAAAAGGTACTGCTAGCTGGCTATCCAGCACAAAGCAAAGGGCATGATTTGTCAGTTATAATTTTTTTTAATTTTTTTTTTTTTTTGAAACCCAGGACTAAATAACAGTGGCAATGCTATGCTTCAATGAGGTATGCTATCACTTTGCATTATTTCTCTTTCCTTGCTTTAAGGTTCAAGGCATTCTCTCTATAGTGTTCATCTTTTGTTCATTGCTTCATTTACAAATGTGTCTGTGGAGTATTTCATGTGTACATGCAATCCTCTCTCCCATTTCATTTGAGCTAAACTGATATGGCACATTAATACTGTGAAGAAACTATGCCGTGCATCTCTGGAGAAATTTTTATTTTGGAAATGCTGTTATCATATGTTCCTCCAGTGTGTCAGGTAAGAATATTGGAAAAATGGGTACTTAACTGCCTGCAAAAAAGACATGTATACATACTTTATGCTCAGGCCCAGCTACACACCTATTGTTCAATTTCTGTAAATAAACGTTTCATTTAACACCATGTTTAGCAGAATAATTATAAGAGATTATAATAAATATCTTCCCAGGGCAGTGTAGCAGATAGACTGCAGAAACTGGTTGTTCCAGAACCAAGAATGACATTAACCAGTATCTGAACTGTGTTCTAAACTGTTTGCTTTTAACACACATTACCAAGCAGAGAACTAGAGTCTTCCAAAAATAAAAGCTCTTTCACAATATATAAAACTTTCCTGTAGAGCATTGTCGACAGTTTTATTGTGGTAGAGAAGCAGAAAGTACAACTACAGTGATTTCATACAGTGTTACATAAATAAAATTGAAAATTATTCTGTTTCAGTTTTCTGTGATTTCAATCAAAGCCATCACCTAACTAGATGAAGGTCTCAGGGCTACGCTTTGTGAACAAACACATACATTTCTGGGACACCACTGAAGACAAAGAATTTACTTTGGAATATGAAAAAATAAATTAAGACTGGCCTTTTGTAGCATAGCAAAGGTAGCTTCCCTTCACTAATGCACTCCAAGTTCAGCTGCCAAACTGTTGCTGAAACACTGCATGACACCAGCCAACCCTTTCTTCCCTGTTTTTCTTTCTTTTTCCCCCTAATGAAACTGTTACTAAACTGTGTCTGAATTAAAGATCTTCCAAACCAAAGTTAACAAATGCTCACAAAAGTATACATTCGTGTCTCAGAGCATGGCTACTTCCTGACCAGAACACAGACTGAAAGTTGGCCCTGTAAAATAAAGTCTATGCTCCAAATCAAACACTAGAATAAGGAAAACAGCAGTTTCACATCAAATACCTCTCATGAAATTAATAATGTAAGGCATATAAGAAAAATATTTCCATACATTCACAATGTTTTGTTTCCTTTAAAATGCAACAAAAGTAACAGAGATCATTTTGTTTTTATCCTTCAGCACTTCAGGGTTCTGGCAGTAGAAATTTATTTTTAGTTCAGAAGAAAGACATCTTCACACAGCCTTGATGGTGGCCTTTAAATCAACAGAGATTGTACAGGTCAGTGACTTAACGGTCAGGGCAAGCTGTTGGTAATGGCAAACATCAGGGAGGAATGAGATGATAGGTGGGGAGAAGGGATAGGAAGATTTAATTCACAGTCAAAGCAGGCTTAGAGAAAAGTTAGAGCTGGGAGAGACATTTTCCACACTTTGAACACAAACTGTCTGCCAGAATCTGAGATCTTTCAGAGGGTTTTGGCACCAAAGTCCAGGGCAGTTTCTAGAGCAATTAAGTATTCCCAGGAAATTAAATCTTTACCAAGGTCTTTACAGCTATTGTCTATGTCTGCATTTATTTCAAACTCCCAAAGCCAACTTTAATTTGCTTCTGCTGCTTCAGTCCACACATAAATAATACTTTATTTGGGGAGCCTAAGACAAAATGAAACAAGAGAAATATGAAATGCGAGCAACATATTGCCATACCAAATGCCCGTGAAAAGCCAAACTACAAACTCAGCATGCACGTAGTCAGGTGTCTGAGAGAAGCTGTGTTTAAGTAACCAAGTAATCGGAAAGAATGGCTTTATTTTCCAAAATCTTAAGGTGTCATTTCCACAAAGGCAGAGCTTTCAGAAAATGTTTCAGAGATCCTAGTGTAAAAAGTATTTCCTCAGGTTCATTTCTTACTCACATTCAGGTCCATGTAAATGAAAGCCAGAGCAGTTCAGTGCCTTCCAGAAGGTAATTGGTCCAAGTTGCTGCAATATGATTAAGTTCTTGACTGATTAAAAGGGCTAGCAGATCAATTTTGAGCTGTACCCAGCTGAGGTGATATTTTTTTATTTCATTTAAACAATATTAATTTCACAGCAGAAGTCCTAGGTAAAGAAAGCATAGGATATGGGATATGGATATCCAATATCCAATACAGGATAAAGGAAAGTAATAGGATATTGAAGGTCTAGTTCTTCAGAATACCAAGTGGAAGCACAAGTTAAATCTTCCATGACTCTCCCTTATTGTTATTATTGTAGATATTGGGATCTTTTAGTTGAATAGTCTTTAAATAAGGACTTTCCTTTGACATGTACACTGCACATTCTGTTGGTCCTCAGGTAAATCCTGTAACTAAAGTCACACCAACATAAGGCAAACCAGCTGAGGCTAGGTATATTTTTGGGACTCAAAACATGTTCTTTGCCTCATCTAACACAACCCTCGTGTCTGTTCAGTGTTACTCTGCCTAATACACTCCAGACTGTGTACTGCTTGAACCATATTATATTACATGTTTAAACATTCAATGGTGCAAAGGAACATAATTCTTTCTTTGGGGCCATAAATACAAATCCAGTAAAATGTAATTACTAATAAATCAAGTCAATAAAGCTTTATTAAAAATAAAGCAAGACAGTACACAAAGTTCTATTGGAACTGTTCTCTAAACCACCTCTAGACGGAGTGCTTTCATCTGCTTTTTGGTGTCCTTACTCACAGTTCACAATACCTTAAAAACTGCCAGAACAAAAAGCATTTTAGTTTTTATGTTCTACAGAAGGCCATTAGGATGACCACATCTGTTCATGCTTCAGTGGTAAATCAAAGGAAAATGTTTTTCTTCTATTTCAAGAATTTTAATGTTTTCTAACTTTATGTTACATAATTTCTCATGATTTATTAATTTTTTAACAATTTTTCTTGTTTTGCTAATAATTTGAGAAGAATGAAAAAACTAACAATTAGTAAAGAACAACCTCTTTAAACTCCTAGCAAGCTGCATGTAGCACAAGTCAATAGGTAGTACACCAACAGAGTATAAACACAACTGTTTGTATTGTTCCATGTTTTTTTCCTACTGCATGAATACTCTAGGTCATCTAAAATTGTCCAGTGGTATATGCATCTATGATCAGAAGGGTTATTCTAACTATATCTGCAAAGAACAAATACCTGTTGAAACTGTGGAAAATAAAGGTAAGAAGGACCCAACAGCAGCATACAAAGTCAGCAAGGATGAAGTGCCAGTAAAAGCAATCTCTGATTTTTTGACTTTTTTATTTTTTCAATTGGATGATCTTACAGAATAGTTTCTGTCCAAAAGTTTCCTTCACCTGCGCATTTAGATAAGAGCTACCAGGTTCATTTTAAAGCCAGATAATACAGACAATACTCATGAAGCTTATTTGGTCTATTATAATGTGACAAATAATATACCACTTAATGTGAATATTCAAATGCAGAATTCAAAGACCATATGACAGATTTTGCCAGGATTCATCACAGTTTTGTATGAAAGGTTTTTATGGATACTTAGTCCTTTTCGTCTTTAAAAAGTTCATGTTTTGGAAGACTGAGTTTTCATACAGAATGATGTTCTAAGACCAACAGCAACACAGATGAGTTAACAATGATCATGTCTGACTGCATTTATTTAAATTTGCTGCTGCTAACATGAATGTTTTAGAAAACATTGCTTTTTCAGCAACACAGCAACCAACGGCCCCAGTTAAACTAAATCTGATATACAAAACTCCAGGTTTGGTTATAAGATCTGAGCACCCTTAGATCTAGTTAAAGTAAATGACAATTGAAAGTAGATGTTTCTGACTATTTATAGACTGGTGAAAATAAGTATGTGTTCACAGAAACAGAAAACACTTTGCCATGATGGGTCAAAAAATCATGCTGGCACTATTTGACCTCAGGATGGAAGCACATCCTGAAGATGGATGATGACATCTTCCCTATGATGTCATGATCTTGATGAACGGTCATCACATTCTCCTAAGGCTATCCATTTGCTCATGCATCAAACCCTTAAACTAGTTCCAGGCTAAGAGAAATCAAGCCCCAAGGGGTTTGAAAAAATTGGTATTTGGCCATTTTTACTGCATTATCTAAAAAAAAAGATGCAATGTTTATAGTCTGTATAGCACTATAGATTTAACATACTTAAAAAATACAAGTTTAATAGCTTTTTGTATATCATATGAAAGAATTGTTACTATTGATGAACCATCAGTAAATCTGAAATCCTGCTTCTGAGCACTGATGGAATTAAATGTTCAGGATTCTGTTCCTCAGGGTCATAAAAATTCTAAATTTTTGGGAACAGAGAGGATATTCATTGCAATTTAGCTCTCTTTGAAAGGAAATAAATTATGAACTATGGGAGAAAATAATTTAGAACATGATAAAATCATCACACAGGAGGTTTGTGTGAATTTTTTTGTGAACAGTGATTATGATTTTATGATTTAAAATCTTCATAAAGCTTTATGCTGTTATAGCAAAGTGAGGAAATGCATTCCAAATAGTATTACAGTGAGTTTTACAGATTTTTTTAAATCCCATGTTTACTTCACCACTTTGAAGAATTTAAATTGGCTTTAAGAACAGAATACAGTTCATCGTCAGATCTTAAGGTCTGCTGACATTTTAACTAGAAAGGGTTTACTTGTCTATTAACACTGCTCATCAAGGTAAGATTCTCACCTCTCAAAATAGACATGAAACAGTATAACATAATGTTTTATGACAAATTTTCCCCCCAGATTTATTATATATCTTTGACACAATTAAACTAATCCTCTCTCACAAGTGGAAGCATACTGAAACTAATTCATAAATGCACAACTGACCAAAATCATAATAGCTCATCAGAACTCTGCAACCAGCCTCCTAGCCTACAGAGGCCCCTCAATTATAAATTTATGCTACACTTAAAAATAAGTAACAACAACAACAGTAACAAAAACCCCACAAAAGTATACCCCTCCCCCAAAAAAATATAAAAAAAGAGATGAACTAGTTCTTCACAAATATTGTTCTGTCAGTTATTTTCTTAATCAAATCATAATGACACAGAGATGACTGTTAGAAGAACACAACTTTGAGGACTACACTTCTGGAGGATTAAATTTTTTTGAGGCAAAAAACCATGTGCATCAAAATGTGAAGTTCTGTTACACAATTTATCCCATACTGAAGAGTAAGCTACAGCAATAGCTAAAATACTTGATTAGCCACTTAGATGACTTAAGATTATGAAGCCATACTGAATTATACTGAGCTGAACATCTGGCCTGTTAAATATAACTAAGCACATATTTTACTCAGTAAGTTACATAGTACATCTTGATAGTTTCATCACTTGCACACTTTGGTTGACTCCTCAAATATCTGCTGCAGTAACAAATGAAAAATTGTCCTCAGAAAAAAATAACGGATGATAGAAACACAGCCTGCCCAATTTTTTTATTAGTATTTTCACTTAGTAAGTGTTATATGCATCCTTATTCATACTGCCTGATCTGTTTTTATCTGTAAGAAGGTTTTTATAGGTATCTGGCAATGGATTAATGTCAATAGCCATTTGAAAGTAGCCAAGGTAATAACCTACTGCCAGTTTCTGAGCTCTGGCAGTACTTTAAATCATAACAGCAAGAGACATTTTTTCAGTATCTTGAGCTTAAGATAAAAAGGTAAACACAGCAAATACAACAAACACCACAAGCACATGGCAATATAACTAAACAAATATCAAGAAGCCAATGGAGAATTGCTTTCAAAATCTCAGGGTACACCGTAACAGAATTCAGTATTCCAACTGCAATTCACTTTTTGGAATAGCACAAGCACACTTACTAATAATGATCATGTAGTTTTGTTATTTTAGATATTAAAATTATATATTCTTTTTCTTTATTCAGTTTTAATTAATATCATAATCTGTTTTTCTATTTCATCTGCTAAAAAAATTTGGGACAGTAACCCAGTCATGTATAGAAACACATGTCTAGAAACTATTTAGCTATGAGGTATGGAAGTTATTTTAATTTTGTCAACATGTACTAATTCGTGTGCAATACTTCAGCCACTAACATCAAGACAAGATGCTAATTTAACACTAGACATCAGCTCCTTTTCATTGAAATTTATTAGTTTGTGTTACAATCCACGCAGATGAAAACTTTGAGCTAAATTCAGATTAGGTTTACAACTGATCCTCTGAGATAAAGACAAAAATACAGTTCACAGTGTATCTATTTTTAAGTTGCAAGCAAAAATTCTATCAAGGTCAAAAAATAAAGCAACTTCAAAGGTGATTCAAGTACGTCTAGTACAAGAGCAATTTGGAAGATTTTACCTTGGCTTTTTTCAGAAGTGTTATTTTAATTTTTTTTTAGCAGACGCAGTGAATATGATCAGATACACACTGCCCACACGTACTGGCTTCATGGCCTATTGAACAGGCAAGGGCATAAGTAAATGCTTAAAATTTAGAATGTGCTCAAGTTTCTCACAGAACTGAAAACAAGGTCTCTGCAAATTTAATCCTTATGATTAAGGATTCCTTATACTATCATTGTGTAGCTTTAATCAGCTCTCCCCTTCCTTTATGACCTCTATCCATTGCAGATGAATAATATTCCTCACCTAATCTCAAAAATAGGTAATTAATTGGTTGCTATCAGCAGAGTGAGTTGCAGATATCATTCAGGAAAAAAGAACACCTGCTTTCCTTTTCCACAAATTCAGCTAATAGCCCATTGAATAAATCTACAGAAATTCAGAATCCTGTTGTAGGACAAAATGAGAGGGCAAACCTGCCCTCTTAGAAAAATGTATCTATTTTGGGATGGATAGTGTAAAATTTGATTATGAGATACACATGAGATTATGACAAAATCCATATTCCCTACATACATCTTCTAGTCTATCTATATACCTACCAGTTACACAACTATCTGTACACAGTTGTTGTTAATACGAGATTTTGAGATGAGATAAAAAAAAAGAAAAAGTATCCCAGTAAAGATTCAATCCCTTTCCATTCATGCAGAATCATTGTTTTCATAACTGCACAATTTAAGGAAATATTGTGACTTCCATTTATTTTTTCCAGTTTCAGAGTCTTGCTATCTAGTAGCATCTCATTTATATTAGTTTAAAACAGAAGTCACACATCTTCCCTCTGGCTAGTACCACAGAAAAACAAGACCCCAGGAAGTAATGGCAAAATGCAGATATGGAAAACTAGCTCTTTATTTAAGAATATGTTTTTTTAAAATGGAAAGAAGGCAAAGTCATATATGTATATTGAGTAAAAGAAGATGGAAGAAAAAAAATACAAAAAAAAGAGAAACTTATGTGCTCACCATTTTAAGAAAAGCAAATAAAGGACCTGTCATTTCTCTTGACTTCCTCAGTTCTGTCCAGTATGCTCCAAGATTGTTCTTCCTACATATGTGTTACACTCAATGTTTTCACTGGTTTTTGTGTATGCAAAGATGACAATATGTGTTTAGATCATAATACAATCTATCCTTCAACCTCATACTCACTTTCTGTCCCACTTCACCTCCACAGCTTCAGATGTTTTTTTGTTAGGGTCTGAAATATGAATTGAAACCCATGTAGAAGACCACTGCATATACCGTACTTAAGATATAGCACGTAAGCTATATCTTCCCCCACAATAGTTTTCTAAGTTTTTAATGGCTCCTCCTTATTTTGGGAGCTGAAGCATATATTCTTCTGAATTTACTAATGAGTTTCTATTCCACTCTGGAAGTACAATACGAAAAAAAATATAAATTTGTCCACAAGAAAAACCCAAATAATAAAACCAAACCCCATTGTTTCCATTACAATAGCTTGTTTGAGAAGCTATATTCTGCTTTCTCTCTAGCCTTCACAGTGATATATAGTGAAGACAAAGACAGTGTGGCAAGTATTTTCTCCCTGCTCTACATGTAAAAGAAAAACATAAGTTGCAGATCTAGTGCAAGGCTGAGAGCAAGCCAGGCTGACCAGCAGTGGTCCATTACAGTAGCAGACATGGCCAGCTGGCAGTAGGCCTTCTCAGGCCCCATGGCTCCTGCCATCCACATGCTGCCATATGGCTCTGAGGGAGCATTCATGGCTCTTTTTTGCAGTGTAAGTAGGGACACCACAGAGAATGTTGGCTCCAGCAACACTGAGCCAGTCTGTCCCATAAGATATTTTTGTAAAGTAGTATGGTGTAATTAGGAACCCCTTAGCCTACAGAATCCTAACTGTCACCATTATTTATATTCTGTCACAAAGGTATGCAAGCATTTGATTTGGCTAAAAAAAACAGATTTCAGACTAGATCTGATAAGGCAAAATGTAAAAAGTAGACGCACAGAAAAGCTGAGCAGATGATGTACATTTTGATTTAGAGGCTGAATCATAAAATAGAAAATAAATTCTGATTATCAGAATCTTTTCTTTGACTTGAAACAAAATAGCTTTTTATTTTCATTTTCTTACAGCTATTCTGTAAATGTAATCAATTTTGAGTTAGAAAATAATTTTGAATTCTAAAAGCAGAATGCTTTAGAAATACCACAAGAAACTTTCCAGACAATTATGTAAGTATATTAGCTATCTCTCTCAATCATCTGCACCAGCATGCAAGTTCTACCAAACCTGACAGTAAGCAGTCTAAATCTGTCTAAATCTCTCTTGCATTCAGGCACAAAACAGGCATGTAACTATTGCTGGGGGATCTGAATTCAACTCTAACGCATACATAGAAACCAAAATAATACAGTGGGAACTATGAATGATCAAAATCTCTGTATAGGAACCCAGCAAGTTAGCAAAGAAAATAAGCACTGGCAAGAAGAAGTTACAGGCTGGAAAATTAACTTCCAAGATACAGCATGGAGATGCATGTTTGCACAGTGCACAGGGAGTCAACCTTCTGCTGGGTGCCTGTAACTTAGCAGGTTATACCTGTATCATGCGAGTGAGCAGTGAGAGGATGTAAGATGATGCTCCTGTGGAAGTGATATGTGGTATTAGGAAAACTGAGCTTCAAACTACCACAGTTAAAATTAAATCTAACCTGTAATAGATGATGCCAACCACCTGAAATAGTTTGGACTTTGTTTCTAAGCATCTTATGACTAAATATGTGAGTATGAGCTTTGACCAGCCTTTAAAAAATGACTGGGGAAGATATGCAACTGCACAGAGAGTTTATGTTATAACTGTACATCTGGCACATTCTCTGGCATTTAAGGCTCATTAAATTCTGAACATTGTGTCATCTGCCTTTGGCTTAAAATAGTTTTGTGTCAGCCTTTGTCTCTAACTTCCTCTTTAACAGAAGTTGTTTCTGTCGATCTCTTAGCTATATGCTTTTTATCACGTCTGTTCCTCAGCAAAAGTATAAACTCAGATTACAGCCCCAAACCACCACAATTTAACTCCCTTCATGTTTACTTATAGGAGAGCAAAAAAGTTTGCATAAAGCCTCCATGAGCAAAGTAATAATTAAAAACATTTCAGGACACTTTTTTTAAAACTGTATTTTTTACCCAATTAAATTAAATTCAAAGGAAAATTTTCAAACTTAGAGTTCATTCCAGGTTTCAAATACATGTAAAACTCAGATTGTAACAGTAATATTTCCTATACAAAGAGTATAGGAACTACCCCCACATTCAGTTTTTTTTTTTCAATACCACAGTTCGAGATTACTAAAGACACTGACAGAACACAATCTGGTGTGCCTCAAGTTGCTGTGACATTAAATGTTTCTTGTCATAAACCAAGAAATTTGTCACAATAGCAATGTTACATCCCAAAAGAAATTTCCACTCAATTTAAAGCAACGGTTTGAGATTAATAAAACATGATTGAAATACAGACATTTTTACTGAAATCAAGAAATATCACTTTACTGTTGTCTGATTTCAAGAAGTGTTTGAAGTTACTGGAGGGAAAAGAGACCATCTTATTACAGATTGGCAGTACAGATTTTATGACAAATTTCTTCCTTCCTGTAAAGACTAGGACTGAAAAGGTACAATGCTTCATAAAATGAAGCATCTTTTTCTAGGATAATAACTCTTCCATTTTTCCTCAATGCTCATACACCTCTAGTGTATTTTGTAATGATTTAACACCTGCAATGGATTAAATCTGTACTGTAACTGTAGCAGATAGTGTAAGAAATGTCAGTTCTCATTAGCCTGAATATAAATCTGCCTTTTTTGGTAAGCAAGATGAAAGAAAGACCACTGAAACTCAAAGCATATGTTGCTCATGCAAAAAGGATGTTCAGCAACATGAATCTTTTCTGCATCATTCTCTTTTAGGACTAGTTTTTTTTTTTAGAAATAGGAGGAAGTATACAGAAATGCATTATTATCAAGCTGTAGTAGATTTTATAATTGCTTGCTGACACAGCTGAATAGTCATAAAATATCATAAAGAGTAAATAAGTTGATAATGTAAAGCAGTAATTAGGATTTTGTGCATGCTTATGCTATTTACATATTTAAATGCTTTAATATTAACATGTCAACTTTAATAGTATGTAAATTAATTCCCTTGTGTGAAATTTGTCCTCCTCAGCATTAGATGTGTATTTTTTCACAGCAACGGTAAATTTCCTTCCTTATTTATCTTTTTAGGTAGACTTTTCAGGATCTTATACAAAATGTTTTCTCTGCAATATCCTGTCCAGATTCATTAAAGAAGTTTATAGCTTTAATGGATAGAACAGCAGTAGTCATCAGCTCCACATATCACTGTGCTATAAAAACACGTACACACAGAGAATCACTTTGTGTGCCTGGAGGCTTTACAACCATCTAAATAGAAAGAGATTATTCAACCACATAGTATCTCAACCCATTTCTGGATAGTGCTGATGGTTGTTAGCAGTCTGATGTAGCATACTTAAGCTGAGAAGCACGATAACACACGTCATAACAGAGATGCCTCAAAAGAACCACAGCACACTCCAAAAGTGCTTCAAAAGATTCAGGGACAAAAAAGAAAATAAATATACCTTTAATTTCCTCCCCCTCTCTCTCTCCCCCCCCCCCCCCCCCCCCCCATTTCATTATGTTTCTTATGAATCTTATATTTTCCATTGACTATATATCTGGAAAGTTTTCATCCTCCACTTGAAGGTCACTTAATTAGAAACAAGGAGTTGGAAAATAAAAGGTATGGTGTGATTAAAGAAAAAAGTACAGCCAAACATCAGTTATTGCTTTACAGTGCACTGCAATTTAGTTCTGAGTGTACTGCAGGACCCTGCATAATACAGCCTTAGTTGCTTGGCAACAAACAGGAACTATATCAGAAAGCAGGGAAGGTGTGAATGAATAAACAGAAGTGACAAGGACATGTGAAAATGCCCTGTAAGACCATGTTCAGTGCTCAACCCTGACCAGGCTTTCACAACATTTCAAGGGGAATGCTGGATTAAATTCTGCTCTTCATTAAAGCAAGTCAAGGTATGCAGATGTAAAATGAATCTAACTAAATAAGCACAATATGAAATCTGGAGAAAAGGCAAATTAACAAATGTAGTCTCATCAGTTTGGATACTGATGTAGCACTGATGGAGTACTTAGATCAAATACCCAACAGTACCTTGAATAGATGAGGTAAAATATCAGTTATACCAATTTTTCAATTTAAATTTTACCAATTTTTCATTTGGTAGAGTTAAAACTTCCTGACTTGGTCCTAGGTGCTAATCAGTTACCCATTTTGCTGCTAAGCTCCTGGAAACCTAGTGCTCATACACTGAATTTGAAAGGCCATTACTCATTCTTCACACTTCTTTCCATTGAGAAACTCCTATGCTGAAATACTGAACTATTTTTCTACTTTGTGGGTTTCTTTATTTACTTGCAAGATTCTTTTATTATTACCAGCTTTAACATGTAAGATCCATGACACAAAACTACACTTCACATTGAAAGGTTAATATTATTCACAACTATTTTAGCTGTTTTTCTGCACCATGATATTTTCTTATAAAACCAATCCTTTTTTAAATACTAATACATAATTAGATGAGAATAGTTAGATACACGAAATGTCGGAAGATCCAAATAAAGCTGATACATCTGAAAAGTCCTGAAAAGGATCACATTTTATAGTGAAAGACCATGTAATTATCTAAGTTTGATGTATTAAGTATACACAGCCAAGCCCTTCATCTGGCATATAACAGAGGAACTCCCATGATCCAGAACAGCCAAACTACTTTATAGTAACTAGGGGTCTTACTCTGTTTCACAAAATGATGCTGAAATATCCAGTTACATCTAAATCTGCCTTTTTATTTTCTATAGGTAAAGTAAGACAATGTGATCAAGCAGAGATTGATTAGTCAGAATTACACTGACGTAATGTTGGGGAAGAAAGTTGCATGAGGTCATCTTCCTGAACAGATGGTCTAGAGATACTGGTTTTAACTAGCACATGGTCGAGTAAATAATGTTTAAGTTTTCTCTGAAAGCCTGGGGAGTGAACTAGATAGAGTTGACTGAAATACCTGTGCCTCCTGCCCACATCATCTGCTACTCCTAGGGTTTTCATTTCCTGCACTGTTTGTGCTTTATCACACGGCTCACTGGTCAGGCAGTCTGTGCCCTTGGTTCAAAAAGCTTTTATTGGAAAATTGAGAAAGATGTGCACTTAGTTGCAGTTTATAAATTCTTTATATACGTAGTTTGCTCCTTACAGGCAAAATCAGTTAACAGAGACAGAAAAGTGTGACTGAATTTCCTTTTTTTTTCCCCCAGTCAGTATAATAAATTTCACATGTAGGAATAAATTACCATAATAGAATGAAAATCTACATGATTAGTTGTATGAATAATTTTGTTTCTGTTCAGACTAAATATCAATTTGAACACACAGACATTTGTTAATTCCCATGATTGACCTGAGCATGTGCATTTACAATCTCGAAAGGACTACACAGGTGCTTTTATTATATTGTGTATATATTTATCATATATTTCTTTAGAACAAAATAAAAGTGGTTGTTGATGAAGCTCAGCAGGCTTCACTAAGAGTTTTCAATTATTTGAACAGGAACATCTCTTTTCACAAGCAGCATCAACATAACAACTTCTTCAATAACTTCACACTAGTGTGTGTTCTACCAAACTTATGATCCTGGTTCCAGCTAGAATAGAGTTAATTTTCTTCCTAGTATCTGACGGGAGTTATTCCTTTCTTTCGCTCTCTTTATTTCTTATTAGTATTATTTTTGTTATTGTCATGTAATAATATGTTACTTGAATTATTAAGGTAGTTTTATTTTTAAAAAAGGAATACACAATACAATTTCTCACCACCAGCTGCCTGATGCCCAGCCTGGTCTTAGAGAACAGATGAAAATACATCACCAGATTCAAAAACAAGGTAATTAAAACCAGTAAATGAACACATACAACTGAGATAATCTTGATTATAAATTATTTTCTAGTTTGCTGAATTATATAACATTTTGGTATGTTAAAATGATTCTGGTGAGGGACTATTCATTAGGGACTGTTGTGATAGGACAAGGGGTAACGAGTTGAAACTTAAACAGCAGAAGTTTGGATTGGATATAAGGAAGAAATTCTTTACTGTTAGGGTGGTGAGGTACTGGAATGGGTTGCCCAGGGAGGTTGTGAATGCTCCATCCCTGGCAGTGTTCAAGGCCAGGTTGGATGAAGCTCCGGGTGATATGGTTTAGTGCAAGGTGTCTCTGCCCATGGCAGGGGGATAGGAACTAGATGATCTTAAGGTCCTTTCCAACCCTAACTATTCTATGATTCTATGATTCCCCAAATACTGCTAATTCGTGACTACAAGTTATTATTCTCGGTGAACACCAAAATAAAGTACAGAAATATAGTCAAAATGCTATAGAAAAAACCAAATAACAAAACATACTTGTACAGGCAATAAACTTTTTGCATTACTCATGCAGAAGAAGTAATCAGATGTGCAGGTCATCTGATTATTCATTTAACTCTTATTAAAAACTTGATTCTCCTTTCAGCTTCATTCTAAAAAACTCTGCTGTCAGAGCTTCTACATTTCTATTTTTAAAAATGTGTGCATAATTTTTGTACTTTACTCATCACTAATCTCTTATTGGTGTTTATAGCAAAGGCTAAAAAAAGAAAATCAAAACAGAAAATATAATAAAATAGTCATTCTGATGTGTGTCATTAAAACCTCTGAGGTAAAGAAGAGAGCATCACAGTAGTTCAAAAAGATCAAACTGCACACACATCTGGCAGTAAGGCCTGTATAATTTTGAAATTACAAATGGATCCATATCAAAGAATTCACACCCGGTTATCTAAATGGCCTTCTGTAAAGCAGCCAAGGATGCAAAAAGGGAAAAGGAAGGGAGACAGGTAATATATCAGTTAGAGGGATAAGATTCAGCTGAAAAAAATAATATTAAGTTTTGAATTTTTATCTCATCTTCCTCACAACAATTCAGGATACTATGATCTGGGCTGACTGAAATTTATCACAGAAACATCCAGCTTCCTTTGATCTTTTATGAATGCTTTTTGGAACACCAATGAAAAGATGAACCCTTAGGGTAAGGGTTTCTCTGGAAAAGTTGTGATCAAAACCTTCCACTTTACTAAACGCTCTTATAAATACGCCCATCATCAAAGTGTGTAGGTTGCAATGACCTAGTTTCACTTGGGCACCAGAAGCTGTATAGTCATCACTAATATTATAGCTGACAAGTGTTTCCCTATGTTTTGTGACTGCAATGTCATTCCTATTTGACTTCACTGACACTAGCCATGGCAGAATTGCTTACGACATAATTATGGAAATACATAGCTTAGTGTTGCATAATAGCCTCACATAATGATGTATGTATCATTATGCAGATTTGAATAGTGGAGCAAATGTTGTTGATGTCGATATGTTCATAACAGAATAAGCCAATCAAATGAAATATTGCCCTATTAACGGCATGGTGGGCAATCTTAAATAAAAGGGGATGCTCAAGGGAGGAAGGAATACTTTAACGTTATGGCAAAAATCCAACGTAACTTCAGGGAAAAGGAAAGATTTCTGTTCGGTTGATCCCAAGACACTGTAACTCAAGAAATTAAGCATAATATACATATAAAATGCTAAATTCTCTAAAGCTACATGTTACATAACTTTATCTGCCTCATAGTTAGGAACCTGATCTAAGTGAATTTTGTTGTTACTCTTAAAGTTAACAGAGAGGAGGATAGGGGAAAGAGAGACAGAGGAAGACCTTCAGAGTCTATATATGCCACCTTAGACATTTGTGGTAAACACCTTCTGAAAATGTTTGTCTCTCTTCAATGGCTGCAGAGAGAAATAGCTCGGATAAATAATAAACAAACATAAAATATTTTGAAGAGTTAACACATAATGTGCTAAGACCAACATCCCAGCATAAGTGTTACATACATGTATGAAAACACACATATATCCTAATTCAAATGACCAGATATCTCTTGTGCAGAGAGTGCAAATCAATTCGCTATACAATTAATGTATCAAGGGCAACAACAAAAGCTTCTATAGGTACACTGGTGATAAAAGAAAGGCTGGAGAAAATGTGGGTCCTCTCCAGAAGGAAACAGGAGGCTTGGTTACCTGGGTCATGGAGAAGGCTGAGGTACTCAACTTTTTGCCTCTGTTTTAGCTGGCAAGTGCTCCAGCCATACTGCCCAAGTCACAGAAGGCGAAAGCAGGAACTGGGAGAATGAAGAGCTGCCTGATGGTGATCAGGTTTGAAGCCATCTAAGGAACCTGAAGGTGCACAAGTCCATGGGACCTGATGAGATGCACCCAGGGACCCCGGAAAAACTGTCAGATGAAGTGGCTAAACCACTATCCATTATATCTGAGAAGTCCCAATAGCCTGAATAAGTTCCTATTGACTGGATAAGAGGAAAAATAACCCCCATTTTTTAAAAATGGGAAAGAGACCTGCAGAACTATAGGCCAGTGAGTCTCACCTTGCCCAGCAAGATCATGAAGCATATCCTTCTAGACACTATTCCAAAGAGGTGGGTGATGACAGTCAACATAGTTTCACTTAGGGCAAATTGTGCCTAACAAGTCTGGTGGCCTTGTATGGTAGAGTTACGGTACTGGTGGGTAAGGGAAGAGCCCGGAGTATGTCTCCAGATTTCTCAGAGAAGTTGTGGATGCCCCAGGCCCTAGAAGTTTTCCAGGCCAGGTTGGATGTGGCTTCACTGGGGTTCAATTTTTAATCTATGTATAATACTACAGTATATTGTTGGGAAAACACTCTTCTTCTCAGACGTGTGACAACAAAGCCTCAGCACAAGGCTTACTCTAAAATGTGAACTTTATGAATCAGAAGGGAGGAGCAAATTATGTTGTATTCCATTCTTGCATGAAAAAACTTAATTGCAAAGATTCACCTCACAGTTCTGGAGAAGACTATTCGCTACTCAAGAAAACCTCATTAAGAAAACATTTCCATCTAGTGCTGGTAAGTATGTTTTAAAGATCTGAAGAAGCCAGTAATTTTTATTTCTCTCACTAGAGGTATTGCCTTCTACATCTGGAAAGAAGGTACTGTACTTGTCTTGATGCCACCATAGAGGTCCAAAGGATATTTTGCCTTGTGACCTTTGAGTAGGACATGGCACTAGTAATAGTTTTCCAGAAGTGAAATAAGGCATCTCTTAAATGCTTACAGCCACTGCTAACACATACACAAAAGACAATACATTTCTGGCATCTTAGGTGAAAGGCAACTGTCACTATTTTTGCTGGATATGTTAATCTTTCTGAGTCTGGTAAGTAATAGAGCGTTTTCTGGGGCTCTCTAGCATTTCTCTGTTCATGACCATAATTAATGTGTCAGAGCCAAAATCTTAATATAACAGAGCCAAAATCTCTATGCAGATAAACAGGCATTTTCTAAACCAACCCAGCCAAAAGCTAGATTAGCATTTTCACATTCTCCTGTCCATTGATGCATAACTTCAATGTGCAACACTGTTTGGGATGCCATGCTCTACCATCCAGAATCCAACAAACACATTTGGTGGTCAGACATGGTTTCTTTGCTGTCCAAACTTATGACCATGTGTTCAGGTGGCACTCTGCCTGCTCATCTGTTGGTAAGACTCCTCAGACTATTTCATTTGTGGTACGTGGCAAGCAAGTATGGGTATAGATGGTCAGACTCCTCACTCTTAAAGAAACAACCTGTGCCACACTAGGCCCCACTTTGGGAATTGCATTTTCATATTCAGTGCTTTGTATAACTACACTTAGCTTTGCTCACTGATAATTGACTGAGGAGAAAAAAGAAATATGTAGACAGAAAGAAGATACAAAACTACTTCAGTCTTCTAGAATGACAGGTTATAGCTTGCCAGACACCCAAAGAAATGCAAAGGTGATTCGAGAATGTACAGTTGCCTGGCGCTACTTCTCCTGTAAGTAAGACCAGGGCTTAAAATGGCACTGGTGAAAACACCACCATGAAAAATGAGGCAATGAAGAGTGTAGTATTTCTATGCAATTGCATTTTCATCACAAAGAGGTCATACGTATTTTAAAATGCAAAATAATCCTTTATTATTACTGATCTTTCATATAAGGAATCATAATCTAATAGTCTAATCTAGCCTAGGAACAGATTGTTTCAGCTAAAAAATCTTAAAAATATAATAATCAGGTGAAAAAGATGGATAATCTAAGGTTGTACCTTATTTTTATCACATTTTAAACAGCTGCTTATTCACAAGAACATCTTGAAGTGTTTCAGATTTGCATCATTTAAACAAATTTTTCCTTTGAAGAGACCTTGACAGCAAATATGAAACATAAAAATAAATCAAATCTCATAAGAATCCAGCAGATTAAATAAACAGCAATAACAAAACCAAACCAAACCAAAACATTTAAATTAAGAATGCAATGAACTTGCCAAATAAAATTTTACTTTTATGAAGCCAGTATTGAAATCTGGGAAAGTATATTCAACTGGTAGGTTAGCTACAGAATCACACTGGAATTCTACTATCAAATTTAAATGGTAATCTTGCAACTTGCCAGTAAAAATCAAGTGGTCCATATACCTTTTCTGTGATGCTTATTCTAGAACTACCTCAGCATTGAAGTTACTCTCATCATACACTGAATAAGGCTAAACTAAGTTACACTATTTGGAGTATACTGCAATTATTGCCTCATGTCCTTTAAGTGGACTATACAATTGTTTGCTATGTCATTTTAACAGGATAATTACATAGATCTTTTAACAGCAACAAGGCAAAAATCAAAGCACAAGCTACTGCTATTTCCAAAGATATGGTTATTCTGTCTTGAAAAATTGTTTAGAAATTCTTTTGCTGATCACACTCAGAAGAGCTCACTGATACCAGACTTCTCCTGTGCACATTCTTTGCTCTTCTGGAAATGAACAAAATGCAATATTTTAGTTAGACCCTACCCTTTATCCATTGATATGACATGACATTGCAATGTCCATAACACAGAGATTTTAGTTCAGGTGCTACTATTCACATGTCCATCTCATAGTGACAGATGTTGAGAAATGTAATCTACTCTTTGTCACAATTTTAACTTCAGTCTTTCTTTTCAACACCTGCTGCACTTCCTCAGCAGACAGGATGATAATTATTGACAGATACTTTTGTTTAAACACCTCTTTCGTAAATGTAAATGCTTTATTTCAACATCAGATGAAATGTTCCTAGTTCAGTAGCCACTTGCTTAAGCAGCACACACTTAGACTAACATGCAGTTCAACTCATTTTGTTTTCTATTTTTCTGTTACTTTGTGGCTCAAGCAATATCAATTTAAATTAGTGACTTTCTGTGCATCCTGATATCTTAATCACTGGGGTAAAAACCCCAAACCTCTTAGCCCATCTGAAGATGTTTGAAAATAAATTCATGATGACAACCCAGAAGTCACTATCATCTTTTGACTCTTGGCTAGCTGGCATGTTTGATGCATTAAATAAACTCCTTATCTAGAAACCAGAGTTCTTGTCCAAGAGTGCTTTAAGACTGACGAAACTGCAGCTGGTTATGTTTTTTACAAAAGGTGTATCTGTTAATACCTACAATAAGAGCAATGCCAATGCTGAAATCTAGTAAGTTTCCTATCACTCGGAATGTTAATCAGGATGTTACCTATTACTCCCACAAAAGCAATTTAGATGATTCAGACAGTATTAGCATTTCACCAGTGCTGAAGCTAGTGGTATTGTGTTGGCTGTACAAGTTTTGGCAAGATACTTCGGCAGACAGTTTGCTTTAAACATCCTATGGAAAGTACCAAGGTTATTGGGTGTTTATTTCTTGACTTTTTTTTTTTTTTTCATTTATTTCTGACAATTATTAGAGATTACACTGGACACCTTCACATACCTAGTCCAGTTCTTTGCCTGGAATTCTTTAGTAGCAGTTTTCATTGGGCAAAAGTACTTTAATATGATCTGTTACCCAGACATATTTCATTTCTAAGACAAATGGCTCCAGAACGTGAATTGTGCTTCTGCTTACACAGGATAGCTTCATTATACATGGATTTAACCATTGAAAATCAGTGATGCCTCCCCTTTTGTTCCTTATCTCTTGTTAAAAAACATTTAAGTGTAACCTGGAATGGATATGATGTTAATGTTTTCCTGACGGAGTTTACTTCTACTCCTATTTGAAAAATGGAGGTGGGAGAAATATATAGAGTGGTAAAAGAAAAAAAGAAAAATACAAGAAATTGCTACCTGATGTCTCCTTTTTTCTTGCTGGTACTTTTTTTTTTTTCCTTCAAGTAGTGAACTAAATACTGCAATTTTCAAGCAAATCTGTATGCAGTTATTTACAGTGTAATAGTGTAATATGCAGTGTCAGCTCTGCAGCTCAGGGCTGACCTTTTTCCACTGCAGTCAGGACATTAAGTTGAAAGACTATCTTTAGTTTTTTTCCTATTAATGAGCATTGAAAATTCCCAGATGCTGGTCTTCTCAGAGAAAGGACAATTTTAGCACAAGGGAAGAATAGAAGGGTACCTTTCTTGATTTAGGCTTCATTTCAGAGATTATCTAGACTAATTATAAGACTAGCAAAAAAGAAGGAAGGACTTGCAAATGTATCTGAAATCACTTTGTGGTTGATATGAGGTGAGAATTTTCTTGAAAAAGCATGGTATTTAGGGAAATATGTTTTTATTTTATCCAATTAATTTTGTAAGACCTAAATCTTTTCCCACTAAAATTGTTTACCGTTCAGACCCTTCCCTCACAAGTGCAATGCATAATGAAACATAGTATAATTAAAAGAATGAAGAAAGTTTATCTGAAGGCACTATCAGAGTTAAAAAAAAAATACAGGCACAACATGTTTCATTCTTACTGTTGTAACTGTAATGAGACAGACATAAGTATCACTACCACTACAGAAGTACATCTCACAGAAAGCTAACACAGTCCTTAACCCCTTCCTACTTATGGCTGTTACAAACTTTTGAAAAACATGAAAAGTGTACTATATCATGGCGCTGCTATTCTATATTCCATAAAGATCAACACAAGATGAAGAGGCCTAGAAGTAGCAAGCACTGTCATTACTGAAAGTTTAAATGGCAAGGCAGGATTCGACAGCAACTAAACAAAAAAATATATTTAGACTATTAGCCATTTTCATTTGCAAAACAACCTAAGATATGGAAATCAAATAAAAAGATAAAAGCTAACATGGTCTGAGTGCTTGCTGTCGCCTCCAAAAACCTCTTGGACTGTGTCTATTTTTCATCCAAGAAGAAACTATGAAAATATGGCAATTTGATCTTTGGGAAAATAATATGTTCTTGTATTTTTCTTTTTAATATAATGCAAAATTTTGCATTGCAAATACAACTTGCAGCTAAATACAAACTCTTTGTGGGCTTTTGTAACATTGTGAATAGTGAGACAATAGTTTGTTAACAGTAGGTTAATTAATATTTTAGTAAATTCCATTTTTAAAACAACTTCTCAGGTAAATATAAAGATTTCTCTTCCATAACTTACTATTCTCAAGCTCCTGCTGACACCAGTGCAACTTAACCACACTTGGCACTTTATAGCAAGATCTCCAACCACACTGATAGTTAGAGACTCTGGCAAAGAATTCTGCTTGCTTGAAATTCTTTTCTGTGAGGAAAGACAGTGTCAGCTTTTGCCCAGTTTTCTCTTTGCCCTTCGTTTCTCTAAGGGTGCAAGTGACAAAGAAGCTTAGTTCTGGTCTGACCCAGGGTTGACTTCTCACAAACAGACACAATAAAAATATTTAACTGCTGTTGTGAGTAGTTAGTAATCCATTAACAACTCTTCTGGAGGTATTTAAAATTATTGTTATCATTGTAGACCTCCTTACTGTGTAAATAAAAATTCAACTAGTTATTCATAGAACTGAATTTTTATTTTCCAATTCAGCATTTTTCTATATGCATCCTGATGTGACTGTCCTCTTTACTACAGTGTTCATCTTGTATTTGTATCTCTTTTATGTAAATCTTAAATTTTCATTGGTTAAGCATTTAATTGAAGAGAGGGTATTTGTTTTTAATATAAGGTAAATAAACTAAACATATCAACTTTACTTTTGACAGCAAAAACCATGAGACTCATTTATGATATACTTATGTTGAGAATCTACCTAGTCATGTCAGTGGAAATATCCCATAGGTTTCAATAGAGGTAGGATGTCGCTCGGGGATCCGTATCTTATATCACAAGCAATGCTGTGAATTTATAGTTACTTTTGTTAGACTCATCTCAATATAACTCCATCACAGTGTGGCAAAAACCAAAGCAAAGTGGGGAGTTGCATTCCTTAATCTTTCATAGCAAAATGTGATATTATAGCATGGCTTTAAAAGCTATATTTTTCTTAATTCTAGGTAAGTAAACCGAGTATGTCTTAAAATAAAATTATTTTGCCAAAAGCAGATTATTATGAAAACTGAACACTTGTCCATGCAGAGAACACTGAACTGAACACTGCAGTATATTTAAAACACCAACTATTTTAAAATGCTTCTTTAATAAATTTCTGTTTACTTGTTTATTTGTTGGTTGATGGCTACTCAATACAGAGTTTTATTACAAAAACATTAACACATCTTTTTAATCTTGCATATCATTTATAATAAAATATACAAAAGAAAGGTTCTTCATAAACAAATGAATAAAATCTTATTTCTCATTTGCTTTTTGTTCCTGTAGATGAAAAAGTCTTGCATGTGATCAAAATAACTGAAATTATGAGACAAATTGCAGGAGGGAAGATCTACAGCTGTAGTAAGAAGGGAGATTTCCCTCTGACCTGTGCAAAATTCTGGCATTTGCAGTGAGACTGCTGTCACAGTATAAAGCGAAAAATCTTTTTGCGAGAGGAAGGAAAAGAAAATATTATCTGTAATATGATCTATAACGCTGATCATGACCTTTGTTTAAAAAGTTTCCAGCTGGAAAAGCATCAGAAAGGGCATTAGACTGAGAAGGTGCACAGAGAGCTCGAAAGAATAATAAAAGAACTCATCTCAGTTTAGAAAAATGAAGGCTGAGGGGAATTTGATGGCTCTCTTTAAATACATGAGGAGAGATAAGCATCACTAGGGGAAGATCATTCTTTAAGCTACCGAGCAGTGGTGCCATAAGACCAAATGCAAGGAAACAGAATATCAATAAATTCAAGCCAAAAATTAGAAAAAGGCTTTTCAATAATCAAAGCAGTGAGGAAGCCACTTCCAACGATGCCTTATTCATGCTTTCTATTCTATTCTATTCATCACAGGTAACCAAGAATTAGTCTGTTATGCAAGGTCCTGCATATACGATATAAGTTAAGTCTAAGGGCTGACCTTCAAGACAACCTTATACCGACCAACTCCAAATTTTCAGACAATGCTTGTGTTTCACTACATCCAGCTTTTCATTCCTACCCCATCCTAGAGCTCCTATTCTTTCTTGTCTTCTTCCCTGGGTAGCAGATATTTCCACCCCACTAACAACATCTCTACTGCCAGATGCCATGTCCATCAGGTATAATCATCTCCTCTAATTCCATCCAGAAGCATTGAAATGTCTTCACAACACACATCCTAGCTCTTTCAATTCAGCAACACTGCAGAGAGACAACAAACCTGCCACTTTATAAAGTCAAGTAAGAGCAAGCAGAATTTATTTACATAGACTACACACTGTACCACAGCACCTTGCCAGCTGAGAGGCACGACTTGGCAGCTTTGTCTTTACTCAAAAATATTTATCATTGTAGCTCTGTTGAAGGAACTTTGCAGTTTAATTACAACTTCCACCTGAAAAATTCTTCCAGAAAGAAGCTGACAAAGAAGGTTCTTTTTGTAATTTCAGGTGTTTGGACAATGTTATAGTACATCTTTCACAGATAAATTTTACCAAGAAAATCTGAGCTTCTTTATGGAAAACTGCCTCTCATTTATCCTAAATCTTTATATATTTTTCTCTCTGTGTAAAACTGGATTATAACTATCTTCCTCCTTCTGTTTCTCTTGGTGGCCGTAACTGTTACTGGCTTGTGATGGAAATCTTTGGTTACAGAAGTCTGCAAACACACCAGAAGAAAACAGGACAAAAAGTTAAGTGTATGTAATAAGGAGTCATCAGATAATACTAAGAGAAGATAGAGCTACTGTGCTTACCAGCAAAAATCCAGTAATGCTGAAATCTGTTACTCCATCAGTTTCCCAAAGGGTGCTGTGGAAATTCCATCACTCCAAATTTAAAATAAACTTTGCTTAATTCAGAAATCATCATTATTCTGGAAGCAAATTCTTTGACTCATTACAGTACACATTTCCTACTAAGCAGACTAAGGATAGCTGCTCTCCTGGAGAAGTCCCACAGAATTATAATGAAAAGCACCATTTTGCATTAGGATGGAATCAGAATTTTTTGAAAACAGACACCTATGTAAGAGAAAGTTTAGAAGATCATGGCAGTGAGGTGAAGTTCCCAACGACTGGAAAAAGGAAAATAAAACCCCCATTTTCAAAAAGGGGAAAATGGATGACTCAGGGAATTACAGACCAGTCAGTCTCACTTCTGTGCCTGGCAAAATCTTGGAGCACGTTCTCCTGGAAGGCATACTAAGGCACATGAAAAAAAATTGAGTGGCTGACGACAGTCAGCATGGCTTTACTATGTAGAAATCCTGCCTGACCAATTTGGTGACCTTCTATGATGGGGCTATGGAACTGAGGGACAGGGGTCAAGCAGCTGACATCATCTACCTGGATTTGTGCAAAGCATTTGACACTGTCCCACATGACATCCTTGTCTCTAAATTGGAGAGATATCAATTTGATAGGTGGACCACTCAGTGGATAAAGAACTGGCTGGATGGCTGCACGCAAAGAGTTGTGGTCACTGTCCCAGCTGGAGACCAGTACAAGTGGTGTCCCTCAGGAATCGGTGTTGGGACCAGTCTTGTTCAACATCTTTGACGGTGACACAGACAGTGGGATTGAGTGGGCTCTCAGCAAGTTTGCTGATGACATCAAGCTGTGTGGTTCCGTTGATATGCTGGAGGGAAGGAATGCCATCCAGAGGGACCTTGACACGCTTGTGAGGTGGGCTGATGCCAACCTCATGAAGTTTAACCATGCCAAGTGCAAGGTCCTACACCTGGGTGGGAGCAATCCCAGGCACAGCTACAGGTTGGACAGAGAAGAGATTCAGAGCAGCCCTGTGGAGAAGGACTTGATGATGTTGGTTGATGGGAAAATGAACATGAGCCGGCTGCAGTGTGTGCTCACAGCCCAGAAAGCCAACTGTATCCTGGGCTGCATCAAGAGGAGCGTGACCAGCAGGTTGAAGGAGGTAGTCCTGCCCCTCTACTCTGGTCTCCTCACCTGAAGTATCGTGTGCAGTTCTGGTGCCCTCAACATAAAAAGGACATGGAACTGTTGGAACAAGTCCAGAGGAGGGCCATGAGGATTATCAGGGGCCTGGAGCACCTCCTGTATGAAGACAGGCTGAGAAAGCTGGGGCTGTTCACCCTGGAGAAGAGAAGGCTGCGTGGAGACCTCCTAGCAGCCTTCCAGTATCTGAAGGGGGCCTATAGGAATGCTGTGGAGGGCTTCTTCATTAAGGACTGTAGAGATAGGTGGTGGATTAAAGCTTAAACAGGGGAAGTTTAGATTGGATATAAGAGGAAGTTCTTTACTGTGAGGGTGATGAGGCGCTGGAATGAGTTAACCAAGAAAGTAGTGAGTGCTCCATCCCTGGCGGATTGGACAGATCTTTGGGTGACATAGTTTAGTGGAAGTTGTCCCTGCCCATGGCAGAGGGGTTGGAACCTGATGATCTTAATGTCTTTTCTAACCCAAACTATTCTACACATCTATGATTCTGTGAGATACAATTCTCTCACACAGAATACATTATGTGTTTGCATGGCCTTTCCTAAGATATGGTGGACCTTATTTCAGTAAATGAATTGAACACATTTCTAATATTTCTGATGAGTGCTCTAAGAACCCCTCTGCTCTTTTTTCTTCTAATCCTTGAATCATCAAAGAAAGTGAAGTGCTGCCATTTATTGCAGTAAAATGCTGATTGAATTGTAACTTAGTGTGCACCTTTCTAACGCCAAATTTTGCACTCCCCTGCTGCACAGTGTTGTATCAGGACAGTCTGGATTATTAAACACTGACTACCTTCTTCCCTCATCTCCTGCTACTAAAAAAAGACTTTCATCTTAAATGTTAATTAGACATTTGCAGGCAGTCTAAATGACTCAGGGGACTGAAATCTGACTCAAGCTTTTCAACGGCAGGTCATTAGTTCAAACCTGACTGAGATCAGCAGTGGCTGGAAGCTTCTACAATGCAACAGCTGTTTACATGACCTGTATGAAAAAATATAATATTATATTCAGGTTTGGGTAGAAAAGAACCCACGTCTTAAAAGTCATCCTCAGAACTGACATTAATTGGAATCCATGCTACTAGACTTTGAGAAGACAGCAGATCTGGAAACTGTATGTCCCATCTCACTTTGCAAACCCCTTCAAACTAAGTGGAAAACCTTAAAGATGGAACAGAAGAGGAAAGCTTTTTAGTTATGTGGCTTCTCTTGCAAATGTGTTTCAACAGAGCAGAAGGTGGTCTTGTAGGGTCCTCATTCAATTGTCTATGAGTATATTTAGTTTCAAAATTGGAGGCTAGCATGGTCACAGGACACAGATAATTATTCTATGCTTGATAACTGCCTTTCTGTGTGCAGAGTACAGGAAAGGAGAGACCATCCTTAGAACTCTACTTCAGAAATAAAATAAATAATAAAAATAACTAAATCAGAGATTCATCAAACTCAGTATACTGAAATCCTGTATAAAGTGATATCAATACTTCAATTTTTCATATTAATAGGCTTTCTAAAAAAAAATTAGTATTAGTATGCACTTCCATATTATCTGCCCAAGTATAATTTTGAGTCATAAAAACACAGAAGTACTAGAAACCTTTCTTTGGTCTTATGAAAAAAAATTCAATCATGCAGATAAAAAAAAATACAATCTAGATTTTTTTTATGGGTCCTAATAAAAGCAAGCTGTATTCTTTTGTATTTGAAGCTGTGTCCTCGAGCAATGTGAAGAGCCAAAATATAATTCTTGTGGATTTCTCCCACTCCCTGGGGGTAGGGAACCTTTCGATTGGTCTACAAATGGAAGAGCTCACAACCCCATGAACTGCAGAGGGAGCCAAGGAGAGGAGATAGCTGGTAAAGCAGAAAAGTGTTTCACTCTCCTTTATTCTCAAGCTGACTGGGACTTCTCCAACTTGTGCTGAGATCAGAGCAACTTTAGCTTCAGCATAAAGTCAATAATTTCTTCGAGAGAAGTTCTCATCCCTGGTTTGCGTAGACCTCATTAAAAGAACCTAACTCAGAAAATCTAGGGGTATGTATTTATGATTCTGCCTCTCCAAATCACTGTTATAAGTATAGACTAACGTTTAATACTCAGTCCTGGTGTTGTAAGACAGACATCAGGAGTCCATGCATTGTCTCTGGGAAGACGGAAGTAGAAGATCTGATGTGTGCATGCATCCCTGGAATTAATATAAATACAAGATTTCTATAGGAATATAGGCCCAGCATGCAGACAAAATATGTATTATCTGCAGCCTCTCTTTCTCTAATTTGGCACGCTGGATTGTGGAGTTTTGAGAATTAAATCTGATAGTACTTAGAGACACTTAGAGAAGCTAAAATATCCTGGTTGCTATTGTTTAAGTTTATGTTTTCAAAATATCAAAGACGCATAGCCTGCTACAAGAAGTAACTTCCTATAAAATGTTGCTTTCAATTCAGAATACATCTCAACTAATTCAGAATGGCTAACAAAACCAGTTTTTCTGAAGATATTAGGGTACATGTCATTCCTTAGAAATTTGAAGTGAGCAAAACATTAAATGACCCTCACAATCCACTTTCATAATGAAAAATCACCTAGTAATTACTGAATAGACACAATTCACCAAGTTTTCTCATGCTGCTACCTTTTGTATGGACAAGCCAGATGCTAGAAAGCATCCTTAGTGAGTTCCTGTAGCTCTTATACAAAGCCACTGTAACTTCATATAAGTATTTTTGTACTGTCACTTAGTCTTTGAGCACAAAAAAACCCCTTTGTTTCTGTAAATCAATAGATCCCTAAGTACTGGGACCTGGTGTCCAATTACAATTTTCAAAGACCAGTTTTTTCAGAATATGTAGGAAACTAGAGGAAACTAGGCCTTGGAGTTCAGCTATCTTCTTTGGTGAGGTAATTACCTTGGAGAAAGTGAGAGGAAAACAGTAAACCAAACTGCTCCACCCTTTGCCATCAGATGTAAATGACTAAAGACCATGTCAGTCAATTATTAGACTTTCAGTTCTGTTTGACCTTCTCTCATTCTGTGATGCTGTCAGTGTTAGATTACATGCATTTATATACACACAAATCTTGTCCACTTTTACTTTCAAGCCAAACAGACAGCTGGGGAAAAGGGAATGATAAACAGTCCTTAACCTACAGAAAAAAAGAGAAAGTGTGTCCATACTGAAAAAAAAAAAACAAAACTCTCTTCTCTAGCTGTTTGTGCACTTCACTTCTTAAACTTGTCCTGGTTACAAAACCCTCTGAGCAGGAAGAATTACAAAATTGTATACCCAAAGGAACTAGCAGAACAGGAAGCAAAGGCTAACCCTGACTGATCTTATTCAGTAGACTAACAAATAACTGAAGGCAGAATATCAATGCAATGCCACCTTCCCCTGAAAACCAGGAAATCCTACTCAAAAAGCTATTCAGTCACACACACACTTCACAAAGGATGGGGTTTTGTACTCAGGTACAGCACAACTGTCTTCAGAGCAGGCCCAGATAGTCACAACTGCCTGCTTATATTGTTAAGCTTAATCCTAATCCTTTGACACATTGCAGATCCAGAAAAAGGTGATTAACATTTTCTTTTAGAAGTTAAAAATATTTTATTTAAATTCATAGTTCTGGTATGGACATTGAGATATCATTGAAAATATCATGGTAAAATCAGAATTACTGAAGTGTTTGCCAAATTTGTAATTAGCTTCAGGGTTAGGAGTTTTGTTGTTTTTAAATGTAGCAAACATCAGCTGGCAGAGAAATTGTGTGCCTTAGAGCTTCTTCAACTGAGCAAAGCTGTTCAAGTCTTGATATTTTTAAATTCTGCAAGGCTCTCAAGTACTAGGAACAAAAATAACAGGAGCCAAAAAGTGTCTTTCTAGTACAGTCATGAGTTAAAAATGACAGTGTCTGGGTCAGTTAATCAATTGGTTGTTAGTTGGTTAGACTTAAGCCTAGCAATTCACAAAATTATGAGATATGGAAGCTCAAATTGGGCTGCTTTATGAAAACTAAATGTGAAAGCCTGCTTTAGCACTTGTTCTTAGAGTCTTTATATGAGCTTGGCATGAAGACAGAAACAGCACTGAAATGAAGGGTTTGACATGCTGTTTTAAACAAATAAGGCCTGATTCTTTAATAAGTTTTTTAAATCTGTAGTACAGGCACTATTTGGTGCTTGACACAGGACTGGGCCCGGGTCTTCTTTCTGAACTTCTGCATAATTTGATCTCATAGACTGCTGTTAATTTATTTACTTTTTTTTTTTATTTCCCCACCTGGTTTTTTAACCCTGTGTCTAAGTAATCTTGCACCTCAAATCAATACCTTTGCATCTAACTTAAATCTCTTTTGATATATTCTTCAGAACTGTTTGTTTTTTACCAACGTGTGATAACTTTACATGAAACAAACTCTAGTAATTTTTGAGAAATTCTCAGAGATAAAGTATGTTCCCAATGTTTGATCCTTCCCAGCTTTGGTCTCCCTCAGTAGCTGCTTTGCACCACCTATGCAAAAGAATTAACAACAGAAATTCTTAAGATTACCTTGTTGCTAGCAAAATTAAACATTGTATAATAATAATAAAAAATCCAAAACCCAAAACCAAAGCATGAATGGTAATGGATATTGCACAACAGAAGCTATAATACTAATAATATAATGATAGCTTTACCTCCCCTTTTCCAAACAAAACTTAGCTACATAACAAACAAGAAAAATCCCGCTCAGCTGCACCTGAATCAGTTGCACTGAGATTGGCCAAAGTATCAGACTTAGCTGTTTTTTCTATCTTTTGTCTGCTTTCATTTCCCATATTGCAAGTTGTTTCACATAGAAACTGAATATTACTGCATTCTGAGGGACATTTTGCTGTCCCTCAGAATTGTCATCTTGATTTGTATATATTTTTTTTATTTTATTCACGCTTTAGCAGTGTGTGTAAATTACTGACAGGAAGAAGTAAAGATGAAGCCAGGGCACAATGACAGATCAGAGGCAATGGATACAAAATGAAACACAGGAAATTGCTCTTAAGAGGAAACTTTTATTTTCACTGAGGATTGGCAAAATCTGAAATAAAATGTCCAAACTGCTTGTGGAGTCTCCATTATTGCACCTATTCAAAAGCCAACTTGGACACATCCCTGAGCAAACTGCCCTGCCAGATCTTGCTTTGAGCAGGAAGGAGCTGGGGATCTCCAAAGGCTGCTTCCAAACTCAACTACTCTATGAGTCTACTGTTTTGTGATTCTGTAGTTCTAGGAATAAATTAATAGCTATAGCTATTACTGTTTAACAAGAACTTGACATAAATTTAACTAATGTATAGTCTGCCTTAGACAGTAGAAAAGTGTATTAGAAGAACTCACTTGGCCTTATGTTGATGTTAGCTGAAGCATTTCTTTAAAAAACCACTTTGCTAAACTGCTCTTCCTCACTAAATATGTTTCTATTCTGGCCAGATTAGATGGGGCTTGGAGCAACGTGATTTTGTGGAAGGTGTCCCTGTCTGTGGCAGTGGGTTGAAACTAAATGAGCTTTAAGGTCTCTTCCAACCCAAACCAGTCTGTAATTTTAAAGAAATGAAAGAGAAACATATATTCTATATTCAGATATTAGTTTATCAGTCACAGAAATCAGTATTTATATTTTTATATTGTGAAAATATAGCTCAGGATTTGGTCAATAGTGCAGTAAGAATTTGCTCCTTGCTGGCTTAAGTGAAACAATTTTCAATAACTATTGATACCCCTTACTGTTTAATTTTTCTTTGATTCCGAAGAGTCATCTACAGACAATGACATTACAGCTTCTTCTATAAAGTCTTTAAAATTATTTGTAAGTTTATTCTAATCCAAATTCACTTTGAAGGATTGATCCTGCAGCCCTGTGCACCTAGCTCATTACAGTATTATGCAGTTTAACTCACTGAAGTGAAACATTAGCTAGCAAAAAGAACTGTCCCAAACTAAACTGATCCTGAAAGGTTTCTGACACAGGGCTTTGTCTATAGATAGAAGATGCCATACAGATATAACATATTATGTTAACATTAGACAGGTACTCTACTGACACAATGGCAAAATGATAAGAAATACATTTTGGGGTTAAAAAGAATCAGGAAGTTGAGCCTTTGTTTTTTCCTGCTGCTTATTCTTAAGAGGATAGGTTTAAACACACCCCTGAGCCCCTGCTACAGTGCATTCTGTAAGTTACTTAACCTTACAGCAATAGACAGAGTGCACACTTAAAGCTTCCAATAAAAAAAGTAAATATCCCAAGACTGACTGTTCCCATACTTTCCCACGTGATGGAAACATATCACCATATTATATAAGTACCTATTGCTGAGTTTTACTGAGGTGCTTGGAATCTGAATCTGAAAACCACATATACTAATTTAGGACATAAACACTGCCAACATCTATGAACTTTAAACACTTTCAAGAGAGAAAGAAACTTAGTTACTTATTTTGCATGGTCTTAAGCCATTATTTGTGCATGAAGACTGTAGTCATCACATCACAATAGCAGGAACTTGTCACTATCACTGAATCAGCAGGTAGAACATGTCAATATTTGGCACTTACATTATTTTATTAATAAATTGATTTATTGATAGAAGTTAATCTGTCATGTTAGGACATCAAAGCTTCCACCTGCAACAGTGAGAATGTGGAGTAGCAACACTGTCTCCACTGGAAAATTCATCTTGAATTTGTATTAGTGATAAAAATAGAATTTGCACCTGATTTGGTGTCCCATCCTGAGTACTCAAGGGTAATGAGTACATTAATTATAGCTAATCTCAGCACTTTCTGACTCAGGTGGGTCTGGATGTGATGAATTAATAAATCAAATAAGGACAAAAGCGGTTATTAATATAAAACCCATGTCAGTATAATCAACTTATTAACTGTGTCACATAAAAAACCCCAAACAAACAAACAAACAAACCAATGAAAACCATGTTAGCAGCTTTTACATGTAAACAGAATATTTCAATAAATTTCATGTCAAGAGGCACTGAAAACTAAGACATGTGGGAACACTCGTTATGACTTTTACTCAAACCTTAAGTATTTTTAAAATTTTGTTCAAATAACTTACACTTCACCTTTCAAAAGAGCCAAGATACCTAGTCTGCCTCTTCAGTATGTCTATTATTCACCCAAACAATTCAAATGTGTCAGTCTGGATAAGTGAATTCAAATAACAATGCTCAAATTTAATGCATCAGATGAAGCACAAGTCAGAGAGCTAACTAACCCCTTTTTTTTTTTTTTTTTTTCAAGTACCAGTATTTATTCCTGAAGGATGGGGAAGAAAGGTTCTTACATAACAAGGCCACAGTTTTTTGGCCTCACTGAAGAAAATCTAATAGATTTACAAATTCACATCTTGTTTGAACTATTCCTGAAACTGAAAGAAGTTTCTAGATGCTTAGATAATCCAAACTCCACACCAAATGAATTATCAGGGTTTTTTTTTATTATTATTTGATGTGAAATCTGCAGCAACACTAAATCTAGATTTCTGTTATGAAGTCCACTGAAAACAAGACATTTCAAGAATACATCAGTCATTCACCTACAACTCTGGGAAGACTCCCTGACTGGGAAAAAAGCTAGCAGATATTTATATTTCTGCATTTTCCCGCTTTGATGGATATTCTTAGGTTGCAATTAACAGAGTGTAACCTTCTACCTGCATATATCACATACATATCACTAAAGATCTGGCTACAACATGGGATCCTGGTGACAATCAGTTCTGCATGTTTGGTGATGCTGCTAAATGCTCTTTTGCGAACAATTTTTATGACCCCATTTCTCACCTAAAGTCTTCCTTTGTTTTTGCTGCTGCTGTTGCACTTGTTTGCTGTTGATTGCCTGTCCTATGTAAACACCCCTCTACACATTAATGGGCCTTTTGCTTATTGCATGGCTAGTAAAGAGCCCTGCAGTCAATTTGCCTGGTTCATATTTGTACACTTGAAGAGAAAGCATGAAGTTAAGGTAGCACACTGCCATGCACACAAGTGCAAATGCAACTTTTATTCCGACTCTAGCAGGTGATTTGGAAAAGAAAAAGAGCAGCAGCAACAAAAACAACAAGATGGATATTTCTCTGTAAGTGAGCCTGTCTATTTGAGACAGGAAAATTTACATTCCAGATTGTTGCATGTTTCCTGTTGTTGGGATGAAATAACTAAATGGAAATAAGCAACTTTCTCCCCAAAGTCTACAAAACAAAAACAAAAAAAAAATATAGAGGCAATAATCTAAAAAAAAAAAAAACCCAAAAGAATTCAAACACTAAAATATCTTCATTGACTCTAGTAATACTTGGGATGTCTGGCTATGTACAGCCTGTTTGGTGCTGGAGACTAGGCATTGTCTCTCTGTCAAACTCCTTTCTGACATTCTTTCTGAACTGAAGAGCATTCTTGCCTTCTCTCCCATCTCTTACCTCCAGATTGACCTCAAATCCATAGAAGGTGATAAGAAAAAAGTTTAGCACAGAACACAGTGCTAATAGAGCAGGCTGATAAACTTTGATCATCCATTTAAATAGAGCACCAAGGAACAAAGGTATGGCTACTTCTCAAGACAAAGCAATTTTTCAAGAGTGAATTCCAAGCAGGTGGTAACTAAGCAACAGCTTACCTGTACAGGGACTTTGATCACTTGACAAAGCAGATCAGAGCAACACAAGGAAAAGAGAACTAGAGATTATAAGTAAAAAGGGTCCTTTCTTGGCCTATCAATCAGAGATAAAGATGGAAAAAAGACTAAGAGATGCTGCAAAAAGCAGCCTGATGATCTAGAGAAGAGGACAGCTGAAGAAAGGAGCTCATGAACATTTTAGTAACCATACTTTATACTTTGAACAGCTTCTTTTACTTCAGTACCTCTGTTGCTTCACCCAGTGTTGACAGAAATACTTGGGGAGTACAGAAGAACAGCGCCTCTTACTAACTCCAAGCTTGAAAGCCAACAATTTCCTCCCTTTGACCTGTGCCATACACATATGGAAAGAAACCTTGGGCAGTGAAGAAAAAGAAAGTATTGAACTTCAGGGTTGCAGGGACAAATGGAAGCAAAGCAGGGGAGGCAGTTGTTATATGGTGAGGTCTATTGCAGGATGCAGTGATAAGGGGCACATACAGAGTTTACAGTATGCAATTCACTCAGGGAAGAAGAAAATAATTAGGAGATTAGATGTAGAAATTTACTGATAGGAGATGAGAGGTATATACAGAGAGTAATATCTATAGCAGTCACTGTTACAAACACTGGACACAGGCAGTAAAGAAAAGCAGGCATGCCAAAAGAATAACATAATAATTTTCAAATACCTTACGATTCTACTGATAATAAAGTTCTATTCTACTTCTTGAAGCTGATGATACTGTAAATCTCACCATGTTTTATTCCTCTATCTTCATATTGCAGAACTGTTCTGATACTGTCTCCTATATGAATTAAACCTGCATTTGCCTTCAAAGAGAGTTGAAAACTTGGCACATTATGGCCTGCATTTGTAAGTGTATATATATATATATATATATATATATATATATTTTTTTTTTAGGGGAACTGGTACGGGCCTTACAGATAGGAAATGAAAAAGTTACAGAATCATAAGGCCAGCAGTCAGATTGGTACCTCTTTTTGTGAGGAACCTTGCTATCTTTGAGTGTTTCAAGTTGCTACACTCCTGAGGAAAAGAAAGAAGAACATTTTAATTAAAAATGAATGTCCACAAAACTTTAAGTAATTTTTGCAATTTCATTATTCCAACTAAAGAAGAAAGATACTAAAATATTATTAACATCCCTTAAAATATTTATTAAGGGAGCTTTAAATTAGCTGTCTCAGTCCAGCACTATTAGAACAATTCCATTTCTTTGGTATATCCAAGGTAAAGACTACACTAATATTAGAATAACAGAAAGATCATGGATGATGCAACTGAGTTTTAGAGGTTCTGATGAACAATTTATTTTCCTCAATAATTGGTAATTATTAAACTACAAGGTTTCTTCTTATTAAGCACAGAATCCATTCAGACTAAATTGCTGCTTTTCTCTGCAACATAAGAACTCCTGCAAATGACAATGATACAGCATAAAATGTCATATGTATGGTGAGTACAATTAAAGATTTTCTCTCTGTATTTGTCTGAAGACTGACAGCTCAGCCAACAGGGCAGCACAGTTTATGCAGCTTTCTGTAAGCCCATTGACAGTTTTCCCTGTAAAACTCTCTTCCTGACTCTCTTCATCAGGTAAAATCCTTCTGAACCTTTGTCAGACAGCTCTTTCAAGAGCAAACGGGATGGGGAGTCCCACCATGAGCAGCTATGAAGTCTCATTAAAAAAAGTCTTTCACACTCTGTTGTCCTTGTTCTGCATTATGATGATGGTTTGCCATAAAGTGCGAAGAAATGTTATTCTAATGAACAGAGGAGAGCCACTGCTACACTAAGGCATGATTAATGAGCTGAAGTCATTCATGAAGTCATTTTCCATGTCTGGCTGGTGACCTTTGAATTTGAAGAATTTTTTTGCACGTAAAGTATAATAGGAGAAATTATTTGGTTAGCATACAATGTATTCACCATTTAACAAAGGAATTTGGAATGGCTTATGGTCCAGAAGAAAAGGTAATCCTGACACAAAAAATGAGATTGCTTCTTCCACCTCTCTCCTTTTTCATCCTCCTTTGATTCTAACACAATGAGCTCACCCATATCTATGAGCACTTGCCTATAAACCAGCATGTGACAGAATTCCCTTTCCTTGGCAAGACCAAGGGAACTAGAGAGCACACAACAGCTGAGAGATCTGACCCTATCTGGGTTGCCAAATGACTCAGGAAAAAAAAAAAAAAAAAAAAAAAAAAAAGACCCAACAATTTTTTTTTTCCCTCTTTTGGAGAATGAAATACAGGTTTTTAGATGATTTCAAATAATTTCAGAGAGGCTTCAAAAGTCTTGGCCTGTACCACAGTGATATACATGTCTGAAGCAGCCAGCAACCCCTTTTCCCTCATGCAGGGTGGGTCAGTAGAGGCTGAGACTCAGATTGACAAATGACTTATAAAGAAAGAACTTTGTCCAGACGCAGTTAAGACTGCTCCAGTTTCACTTGGGTATCTGGAACCATAACCCTCCTAAGTCTACACAAATCCAATAAAAGCACAAACCACTAAGCTTCTACTTGGCCACTTTCATATGAGTCACATTGGGTCTTCTTTTGTGTGACTGAACAGAAGGTGAAGTAGGTTTCAGGAGTCTTTTTGAGTGCTCCAGTAATCTTCCTGCCGGCAAATCCCTTCTTATGGCTCTGCTTCTCAACATGTGAGCTACACCTACTGGTTACAGAAAGCGTGATGGGGTTACAAAATAAGCCTGGAGAGACTCAGAAGCATTCATAATTAACTCAGTGAGAGGCCAGTGATAGGAACACCCCTTCTCTCACAGCAGAATGACAGGCCCATCCGCTAGTGTTTAGATGACTTACAGTACTGTTTACTGTACAGTTTTGAATACAAAGGAAATGAATGAAGCTGATAGCAGGTAGTGTGTGAAGGACACAATGAAAAGGGATTGATTAGCTATTTTGTTTAAACCATAATGATCAAAATGACAAATGATCAAAGGCAGCAAAGGACACTACATGTGGCACTGCAAGTATTCATCTGTTACACACTGCTGCTTCCAGTGCAAGGTAAAAATGGAAATTCTACCTCCTCTGGCATCTGCAAGAAGGATGGAGAGGACAGAAGCTAAAAATATGGTTAAGCTAGTCTAAAAGTAAAATGCTACCTTGATAGTGTACATGGAGTGGAACTAAGTGCATTTTGTTAGTATTTTGTGGCACTACTGTAGTTTCAGTCACAAGCAAGTTAACTGGACCTCAATCCTGTGTACTTGGCTGAGAATCATTCCTCTCCCCCTACCATCCTCTGCTTAAGAGAATACCTTGCTTTTAGACTGTGACCTTTAATTAGGCAAACCAGTTTGGGCATGGAAATGAAAACTATTTGGCACCTTTCAGTTTCAAAACTAGGAAGAGCAGTCAACAGGAAGAGAAAGGAATAAAGAAGTTCTCCCCTTCCTTTTTATATTCTCATTCAATATGAACTACATTATAATAATATTACCTTGTACTTTTTTTGACATCTTTTCTTGTTGAGTGTAAATGGAAAAAGTGAAATCCCATTATTTCCTCATTCCCCACAAAAATAGTGACAAATTCTTGCACTTAAACTCTTTTAAGTTTTCCACCTAATTTTGTTTAACTTTGGAATTTAGAGCTTCCTCTGAACTACTGATCACATTTTTTTTCCACAGTATCACAAAAACTTTTAACTGCCATAAGACAATATAACCACCAAAAGAAGCCCTTTTTGTCCTTACTCTCCCTAGCCTTAACCTATCTTTTCTTCTGTTCTTTTGTGGCAGTGTAAGTATTTGCAAGGCTATGTGGTGAACCACACCAGCAAACTAAACTATACCAGACCTTATTCAGTCTTATTTTGTCAGGTTCATTTAAAGTCAGCTTCTTCTCCTTCGTTGTCCATTCTTGTTCCAGCATAAGCATACAAGGGAAGGAAAGAATGAGATGCTAGTGTCAGGGCAGGTTGCGAAAAAATCAGTGGAGTTGGCTTAAAATAATGGCTAAACCATGGCTCCTGACACAGATGTAGCCACACCAGATATTCCATCATTAATCCAAGAGATTATTCCATTATAAATTCTAGCAAAGGTGACATCCTCACACAGTAAAATTCTTTTTTTTGATAAATCTATATTTTCTGACAAAAAAGTAACAGGGTAACCTCTCCAAAAATCATCACTGGGAAGTATTTTCCACAGCTGCACACATGCGTTAAGCCACTTGCAGTGCCAGAGAACCTGGACTGTTCTGTGACAAGAAACAACAAATATACTTGTGTTCCAGACAGCCCCTGTGTAGTTGTCAGATTCTCTGTCTCTCAGCAGACTGACCAATAATAAAGTACAGTCAGGCAGAATGATTAGTCCAAGGTGCTAGTATGACAGCTGTAGGTCTTGAGAATTCACTTGCAGGACATACACCAGAGATTTATTATTTTTGTATTTCCATGGTATGGAATAGTATAGTTTAAATTGTCTAATGAGAACAGCAGAAGAGCTAAGTGGGATTTGATATTTTGCCTAATGAGGTGTGCAGAAAATTGCTAATGGATTTAATCTGCATAAATTTGTTCTATCATACATATTCCCATGCACCCACACAAATTTACTCTAAAACTCAATTGCTAATGATGAATTTCATTTGTTCCCGCATCACAATTAAGAATATTTAATGAATTGTAATGTATAGTTAATTATCACATTCATAACTTAGACCTTGACTATATTAAGGTCTGGGTGGACGAAAAGGGGTAGCTTCTTGTTACGGCTATACCAAAGCAGTTAGTGTGGCAAACACAGTGTAAATGCAAGCACTTAAGATGAGGCTTGCAATAATGGCATAAATCCTGCTGTCATATATTTCCAAGAAATAATGAATTTTGTATAGGTATAAATCACCTTTAAAGGATAATGCTTTTTCTTCCAGGGCTACAGACAATTATAATCAGAGCAGAGCTCTGACAAACCCTTAGGATATCTGGAAAAGAACATCTGATTCATTAGTTACCAAAAAGTATTCATTCTACTCCCAATTCACTGAATTTTCCACAAAATGGAGGAAAAGTAAGAAGCAAGAAGGGCTTTCCTCAGCAAATGAAATGCATGTCATGCATGAAGTAGCATTACTCAATTTTTTTTTTTTTTTTTTTTTTCTGAGGTAACGAAAAGGAGTGGGAACATGCAAGGAAGGCAGTTCAGCTGCCTAAGTACAAACCTATGTTTGGAATGAAATTACAAAATTTTCTCTCCTGAATCTCTTGTTAGTGCAATTAATAATGGATTTGTTTCTGAACCATGGCAAATCATTGTGCAATTTTCCCATCATTGCAGTCAGCAAGCATCTCTTATGTCATGTCTCCGTTCACGTAGACTGAATATTTTCAAAACACAGTTCACCTCTTCTGTATTGCACTAGTGTATGTATAACATTAAATATCTTACCATAATAATAATTCACCTTGACTGTGTTGCCAACAGATTTGCCATTAGTTAAAGTAACATTGAATTTTGAAACTATTTCTATGGGTAAAGGAGGAGCTGTGAACTAAACAGTTCAAGATGTAGGCAAGTTTAGAGAAGTTGCTTTGGGGATGAATCTGTCCCACTGTAGACAGGTTAAAGTCTATTTAATTAATAGAATTAATTTTTTATCTAATTAATTTTTTACCTTTGGTGAAAAACACTTCTTGGGTTTGATGATAGTCAGCCAAGACATCTACAAGACAATACTCAAGAAGGCATCTCTGGGTTGGTTTTTGAACTATATGACCTTCAAAAAGTAGGGGGAGGGGAAAAATAACAGGGAAGATGCACACTTTCCTGTGTGCATCAATGAGCTGGTAGAGGCTTCAGGGAAACTTTCCACCCTAGCTGCCTTTCTCTTGCCTCTGGATATCCTTGTAGGGCTAAGCCGTATAGACACAAATATAAGAGAGAAGTTAAGTGGAAAAGGGACAAAAACACAGCTAAAGACTCTTGAAACAGATGAATACTGTTGAAGACTTCAGAATAAAACATTTTTGGACTTGCTAAGTGCAATCATTCAATACAACTTACAAAGATTTGTATTCATTAGCAGTGTATCACCCATAAATCTCTTTTGGAGCCCAGTGTTACATGCATTCTGTATTTTACATCTTCTTCCCTCGGAATTTATATGTCACATTTACTGAAATTTATTGTATAGCTTGCTTTCAAGGAAAACATCCAAAAATACATTATGATGACAAATAACAACATTAAATATAATACAAATCACAACATTTGTACCTGAGGCTTATTTCCTAAAAACCCTAGATAGTCTATTATTATTCCCATGATTCAGTACCATTCGATATTTTTATTTACATTTAGTTTGTATAGTTTAGCATACCTAAGAAAATTCTTTACAATAGTGACTAAGAAAAGAACAGATTTAAATGCTGATATTCTGTGTCCAGAAACAGTTACATCTCAACTGACCATAAACACTTCTTTCCCGAGCTACATATTATCTATTCAGGTAACTGAAATAACAAGACCATGTGGCTCCTTGCAAAAAATGTTACACATTTTGTCACCTCTGTTGCTCCCAGCCTTTGCAGTGGAAGACCGTGGAGGCTTGATATTCCAGGTATGTCAGGCTTGTAGGGCTGAAGAGTTACATTCTTTCTATGACAATAAGGAGGGGATAACTTATTCCCGTCTTTAACCAGTAAATTGCAGGACGGTAGTCACCAGAATGGCCTTCATCAGTGAAGCTATTCCACAACAGAGGAGGCTGTGAATTTTGACTGGAAGTTACTTTCATAGTGACTGTGAAGCCACCATTATTTTGAAGGCGTAAGACACCTTCAGTATTGGGGTAGTGGAGAAAACAGTTTCTTATTTTTAAAGAACTACTGGGTATATTCATTTTGCACTTTGAATATAGATTGGCGCCTAAATTCCAGCCAAAATTCACCTCTCTGTTGCATTGTGGCATGCTTTAGTTAAGTCAGGAAAATGAGGTAAAAGTATATTGTCGCTCCTCATTGCAGGGGGATTGGACTAGATGACCTTTGAAGGCCCCTTCAACCCAAACTATTCTGTAATTCTATACATCCCCTTACCATAGACAGACTCAAACATACCATAGTTCGCATTGTAGGTGCATGACTATACTATGCCTCATACTGTCATCATCACCTTATATGATATCCTTTCTGCAACATCACACATTTGACATTGGAGAGCCAGACCTGGATCATTCCTGCAGCATCGTTAATATTGCCCATCATCATGGAAGATAAGTGCGATCTATGCCAACCTACAGACACACACAGGCAACTTATGGAGGAAAATTGATCAGGAGTACAGTAAGCTTTAATCCGTTCCCATCTTTGCTATGAATGCAAAGTATATTAAGTCAAGGTAATGCCTGTATGAAAGATTAGCTAGTCACTTTCCTGTTTGCTGCTAGAATTAACATACACATGTAGAAAATAGTAAGAAAAACTGGCTATGAATCCACCTTGAGAAGGTCTTCTTGCTTGTTCAAAGAAGTGAGCCAATACCTATTGAGTCCAGTCATACAGTCAGCAATGCTTACGTAGACTTCATATGTCTTCTGCCATTCGTTGTGTCATAGTAACACATAAAAAGACTTGATATTTATAATGATCAGGCATTTTAAAAAAAGGCATGTACAGGTAAGGAATAGTCCACACCTGAATATAGGTTGTCTTATAATGCTTCCTGAGAGTCTCCCCTCCAAAACTACTTCCTTCAATTCTATGTAGTAGAGCTCCAAGCAACAATTTGGTCTCTCATTTAGTGATCCCCCTTGCTGTTCCAGAAGCTATGCCTTAATTTGAAGTATACTTAAATGAAGTATTTTTTAAAACAAAACACAAGAAAATCCCTAAAAAAATGTGAAGAAAATTCCTTGTACCAGTTGAATGAACTCTGGGGAAATTCTATCAGAAATAAGTTCTAGTACATGCAATTTCAGTATAAAACAACACAAAGAACTGAACCTGTATTATCATTTTTATCCAGAAACAAATCTGAATCAGGTTACACTAGTGAAAAAGTTGCTACTGTGTTTATTTGTATCTATAACTTCACTCATTAGTATAAGAAGATTTTGCCTCAGTGGAGTTTCCATGTACTCCCACAGCAGAACCCCACATACAGGTTTTAAAGCTTCAGAGAAAAAAAAAAACAAAAACAAAAAACAAAATAAAAAAAAACAGTTAAAGTTTGATACTCTTTTGATCTGGCAATTTTAAATAAATCTTTTTCACCTTAGCATTTCAATGAATAAATTCATGATTAATCTGATCATATTCTTATCCTTAGTCCCCAAACATTACTGTGAATTTCTTTTCAGTGGTATACATGTAGGATTGGTTTTGTTTTTGTTTTTGTTTTTTTTTAAAGGTAATAAAATAATTTAAATTAATTTACATTGATTTCTTCATCCATGTTTCAAATTTAAAGATCAAGTAATGCACGACAATTGCTCTCTGGTTTACAAAACCCAGTCCATTTTCAGGAATTACTTACAACAGCTAATTTGAAATAAACTATTTAGCAGTTTTGACTCAGGTTATAGAATAAATTGTTTCATAAGTGCTGTTAATCACACTGTTGTTTAAAAGAGTACAAATTGTTTACACAGCTTTAGGTAAAGTTCCTAGAAATAATATTTGCTTATGTTCTTTGTGACATGCAGTTACTGGTAGATTTTCTCCATATAACGAGCAGGTAATGCAGTTATGATAAAAATTACATTCCAGTTCTGAGCTACATTTGTGAAGCTGCCAATCCCTACTGAAAACACAAAAATTAGAAGACTACAAAGAAATAAAAACTTTTGATTCCAAATGGTTACCTTTAACAAATTAGAAAAGGGAACAAGACATAAATGATATCTGGCTGATCAGTGTAAAGAACTGCTAAAAGTAGTATTTTATGTTCTGTTAATTTTATGTATTAAATGCCATTTTGGGATGTTCGGAAGTTTAACCATACCAACAGTTTTTTCATTGAATTAGAAGAAAACCCTCTCATGGTAGCAGGAATCTAAACTCGAAGGAGTAGATGAGGAAATACTTTTCTTATGATTCTTTGAATAAGCTGCTATTGTGGTAAGTTGCAGCAAAAAATCTACACTAAGAAACAAAAGAAAACTCAAAATAAACAAATGAAACCTGGGACCTGGAGCTGTATCTTTATGTCTTTTTAATCTAAGAACTTCAGAAGCAAATTAGGCCATAGCTAGCCACAAGGCAGTACATCAGTACAGTCAGTTTATATGTAAGTAGGTTAAGTGATTCCATATATTCAGTAGCTTCTCTACTGACCATTTACAACTAAGATGATTTCCAGGTGCCTACACTGTAATAATTACACAGTTGCAAAACTATTCATATTCAGAATATCCAGAAACAGTACATGGAAACACCTATGACAATTCTCATGAATAGGAAAATGGTTACACTTTGTAACATTTAAGACCAAATACCTGACCCAAATACTGACATAACACTAGAGCACTGTTGGGGACATGACAGGCTGAGTACAGCAAACTTATTGGAAATATTTATTAAATTTCTACATTGGACTATCAGTTATGTCTCAGTGGGTTATGCCATTCAGATTTCATTGTATCACATCATGCCTGTCAAATTATAATGGTGTCTGACTGCCAAAACACAATCTAGTATAAAATTTGATTGTACCTTACCTGTTTGGGAGTTTTGAAAAGCACAGCAAATAATATGTCCTTTGAAATATCGTAACTTTCACCACAGACTTGTCAACTTGCTGTTCAGCTGAAAATATCCACAAATAAATGCAATCTCACATAAATCATAGAATGGTTAGGGCTGGAAGGGACATTAAGATCATCTAGTTAAATCAAGACAAGTCAAAATCGTAAAGTCTAGATAATGGATGAGCTGGCAAGCTATGTTTGTAAGAATGAGAATACAGCTTTACAGTTCAAGTATTAAAGTATATAGGACTGGCATAACAGGTTCCCTAAGAGACACTACATAGCCACTGAAGCCTTAGCATCACACAGCTACATCAATATATTTGAACAGTACTATTTAATATGTAAGTTATTAACACATGTTTAAAAACCATGTCCCTCCTTAATCCGTTTATTTGTGTTATGCCTTAAACAACAACATTGCAGTTCACAAGGTAAATGCCACATTGGCTGAAATAGGATCTGAGTCTGCCTTGATTCAGTCTTACTTTCAAAGCAGTTAAACCATGAGTCCTTTCTACAGTTCAAATAAAAACTTTCAGAATGGCTCCTACTAAAATAAATGCAATAAATATTAAGAAAGAAAATAATAATAATAAAAAAACAATATACAGGCTGTCATTAAAACTGATTGAAATAAATCTTGTGAGCTATCCTAGTGCTGTCTACCCTAAAGTTTTTGTTTTGGTTACCCTCTCTAGAGTTGGGGATTTTAGGCTTCAAAATTTTTTGCCATCAAAAATGTAAGAAGTTTTGAAAAGAAAAATCAGTGAGTTGAAAGATTTTTGGTAGCCTCTACTATCTGCTATTTCTCAGCTTGCCACAAGTGTAACTACTGGGGAATCTCCTTCTTTAAAAAAATATTTTAAAAAAGGAAAGAAAATAAAAAAGAAGAAAGAGCATACTGCCTGCCTCAGAGTCTAACAGAGCAAACGCAGATCCAGCTGAGTGTCACAAACCACCTTCTTGCACTACAGAACAGGCCCTAGTGTGGAATCACTCAGGAAACTTTCAGTTTGTGTATTAGTAGTAATTGTTTTGAAATCGTAAAAGTCTTAGTACCTGACACTGGATAAGACTCATATCTCTGACAGTTACATCAGAAGTTACAAGAAGGTGACAGAAAGGATAAAAAAAATGGTTAGTGACAAGTGAGACAGAGCATCAAGAAAGTTTAATCATGGAAAAGTAGGAAAAGCTGATTAACCAATATTGTGATCATGGAACCATTTTGTTTGAAAAACAAACCAAGCAGTGACATTGGGCTGGCAGAACATATTCATCACAGAATAGAGGCAGACATGTCCTGATTTGGCAGGTATGTTTTCTGAGCAATTTGAAGAGCGTGTACAAAAATATGAAACTGGAAATTTCAGCTAGTTTCTAACTGCCAGTTTCCCAAGAGTGGTCCATTCACATACAGTGGTGTGAACCTTTGAAACAAGAACTGAATGCAACTCTTAACATTTCTGTTATGTATGTTCTTTCTTTGAAAATGGAAAGGGGCTACCTGTTGAAATCTCACACACAGACATGTACACACATTTTGTATGTAACTAAACAAATCCCTTTTTTTATTATAAATAAAGTTCATCACTGAATCAAAGTGGTGAATATATTCCAAATATCATCCACTTCACAGGAGAAAGTGTTGCTGGCTCTTTAAGATCATAACATAATATCTTCAAAATTAAAAACTTCTTAAAAACACTAGAGGACAAGACATTTCCCTTGTAAGTAAACACCTATTATGTAACATTGTTAAAACAATCAGATCAGCTGTTACCCTGCCACAGGCCCATATATTTAAAACAGTAATGTAATCTAGACACACAATTCCTAACAAAAAAAAAATCCTAAAGTGTTCAAAAAATACAGTAGTTTAATTTATTTTTATTAAGGTTACTTTTCTATATTTTGCTTCATTTGTAGCTGTTATAACAGCTATGACAAATGCTTCCAAAATTGCCTAATTGTCACTGAGAAATAAGGTTCTTTTGTTTAGAAACAGCTTTACCTTGACACTGCTACATCTCTATTGGAAAACAGGAAAACATCCAGTATGTTTACTCATGAACTGAAATTAAATGCTTGATAAAAAATTAAATGGTGAGTGTCATTCTATTTGGCACCCAAAATATTTTTCACCTTTTCTAGCAGCCTGTCCTTGTCACACTGTAATGAAGAAAGTGAAAGATATCCCTTTTTCTCTCTAAGTATTTCTCTGCTAACAATATTATCCCACTGTTTCTAGCATTGAATTTTATTTTATGTTATAGGTAGAATAAATGAAGAAAACTAAGAATAAAGCATTTCTCAATAGGATTAAATGTGACTGATTCCAATAAAGAAAAATTAATTTTTAAGTATCCAGAGTGAATTATAGGTAATCTTATTTTCATATTAAGTCTCTTACTATCTACAAGTATCTGATTAAACACTGATGCATGGCACTTGCTCTTCCTTCTTAAACTCAGACATCTATTTTATTTCCATGCAATATTTTAAATGCATTTATTTAATGCAACGCCTACCTCTGTACTACAAATTGCTTTTACTTGTCATGAATTCTAATACTCTTTTTTCTGCTTTGAAATATCCAGCCACTCTTAGATTTCTTTTCTCTAAGGCTTTGATATATTGGAATCATTTCCCCAGGCAACAATCAGTGTTGATAAAAGAGTTTGAAACTCAATTCACAAATAGATTGCATATTTATGTGTAGGAGAACTGGTACTTATTTCCACCATGTATCAAAACAAACACAGGAGTACTATTTCTGATAGAACTGAATTCATACAGCAAGACAGACATACACTGGATTTAAAAAAAGAGTACCAATTTAAAAACAGTGCAGATTTACAGCATTTAGGGGTTTATTTTACTTCTGGAGATAAAGTTCTGTATGCACCACAGCAAAACCTCATCTTCAGTCAGAAGCACACACTGATAATGACTGCTGAAGGGTTTTCTACTCTGCTGTGGGCTCACCTTAGCTGAGGGCCAAGCTCCACCCAAGCTGCTCTCTCACTCCTCAGCAGGACGTGGGGGGGGGGGAAGAAAACTAAATAACAAAAAAATTAAATAACTAAAATAAATTTGTTATGTTTAATGAAAATCACTAATTAGCTGATTAAAATAGACTTATGTGGCAAGAAGCAAAGACAGATATTCAAGCACCCCCTTTCCTTCTGGCTCTCCCAAGCTCAGCATCTGTCCATCTGAGCTCCTCTGCACAGCTCTGGGCAATGCTGGGATGGGGCTGCGGGCAGCACACAGCGTGATTCGTCCCTTCCCACCCTTCCCTCTCTTGTCTTTCCCCTGCTCCAGCGTGGCCCCTCCTCCCCATGGGCTGGGGATCCCCCACAGAAACAACTACTTTCTCTGCTGTGGTGTCCTCCTCACTGGTGGAGATCCTCTGCTCCACCTACCCCCATGGTGTTCCCTCTGCTCTTTCCCACTCTTTTTCCCCTCCCCCTCCTTTGTTTGTCCAGCATTTTTTGCCCTCTTTTGTTTCCACAGAGACAACACCAGCATCGCTGAGGGACTCATCTGTGCTCTGTGGTGGATCCCTTGCAAAAGTGGTTGGAATCAGTACAGGGCAGCCCCCCCTCTGCACCCAGGTCCAGCCCTGCAGAACACACCATGTTCTGGAACAGGCAACCACCTCCTGGTTACATGGACCATCACTGTGACAACACCAGGGTTCCCAAGATACCCCAACATCACTGCTTCCTTTAAAACAATCCACCCCAAAATCAAAATACCCCACAAAAATGCAAATCAAAGTTGCATTTAGCTTTTTCTCAGTATTATTAATTAAATATGGAAAGAACAATTGTATCTTGGTACATTGGTGTCCTTCTTTCCATCACCATTTGAAATGCACTGTGAATGGGTTTGTCTTACCCAGTTTCTTTCAAATTAAGAGACGAAAATGGTAATACATTACATTGCAGAATTTTTATTTTTATTTTTTCCCCAAGAAAACTATAGGATGTGCATGACAACACATTAATAATCAGATTTAAAAGATGAGTAAAAAAGCAGATGGGACAAAATCTTCAACAGTGACAAAGTCTGACTGACCCTCACTGCAATGCCTCGTATATCCAAACCTTTCTGGAGAATATGCTGATATATTTTATAGGTAACAGATATTATAGAAAGACTTCCAAAGGTAGAATAGAATCCAAAGGTAGAATAGAATCACCCACACAAGAGCAGAAAGCAGACAGGCTGCCTGGCTCTGGGATGTGCTCTGCCCATTTTCAGTGCCCACTTGGTGGGTAATGTAGTCAGTGTCCTGTCAAGGCCAGAGACCTGTTGTGCCACAGGTGCCTTCCTAGGGTACAGGGAAGCAAAGGACAACGCACATGGGAGGGATCTGAGCCACAACAATGACTTTGGATTCACACTGAATTTGTCATTCTTTGTTTCTGTTGCTTTGTCCCTGCCACTTTCATTTAGGTACATTTCCTTTCGTATTGATGATTGGAGACTTAAATGCTACTGGTATTGACAGGTAACAGTAACTGTTCTTTACTTGGTCTTGTGCTTTAAACATGTCTATACTGACCTGTTATTTCAGAGGTACACATTTCTGCTGACTTTTTAGACTTGTGAATAGCAGCAGAACACTCATGTCAAGTAAAGCGGCCAATCTTCCCATGTTCTTACTGATAGCAAACTTCCCAGTCACTTCACCAGTAAGATACAAGTATAAGTCAACATCAGAAGGGGATGGACATCTGTTCCCTGCTCTATTTTCTCTTTACTTATTTTTTTTAATTAAGTATAAAATAAGTATGCGTAAATTGCATAGAACCAGCAAACTTTAAGAAACTTACCAGTGCGGTCATAAGCTGAGCCTCACTGCTCCTGAATATAAGGTTAATTCTGTATATGTGCTTCCCAGCAGAGACATTTCACACTCTGGCCGGTTTGGGAGATGAGGTCAACATTCCTAAGAGTCAGGTAAATGCCAATGGAACCTTTCACAGGCACGTCAGACTGGAACACACACCAATAGCAATCACACTTATAAACCTCACTCAATTACAGGCTTTTCAGCTCAGGATGAAAAACATGCCTGCCCTAAAGAAATGCATTTAGGCTTTCTCATTTCTGAGTGGTGAAAGAATGATGTCAGCCATCCATTATTGATCTCCTCAGGAAAGAAAGCATAAAACACAGCGGCTCTGAAGATACTAATACAACAGAGATGTGCTGACTTGCCACCTTCATTTAACAATATCTTTACTTCACTATAAAAAGTTCATCTTTTAAGAGTACAGAAATGTACATCCAAAAGATGGCTTCAATCAAATAGCAATTGCTACTTCTTTTTAATTAAGTAGCATCTTTTGGTGAGCAGTCATTTAAAGATATATGCTTTATATGAAATACTGCATAGTTAATATGAAATCTCCCCCTCAACAACAGAATAAAAATGTATAGCATATCTATTATAAGTAGGAAGCTAGCATATTCAGTACCTATAAGCTATTTGATGATCTTCATCAGCCTTGAAAGATTGCCCAAATCAGATTTGGGGAATCTCAAGTATTTTAAAACATAATTTTCTAAACATTTTTTTACTTCAATAGCATTCCTGTTCTTCACACTATCATCACAATTCTTAAATGTAATTCTTAAACAAAACTTAAACTATGCCATGAAAGCATTCAGGACATTTCTGAAAAAAAATACTGAGTTCTTCAACTTTTCATACAGAAAAAGGGATGTGAGATGGCAAGGTCATGCACCTCTCTGAAGCCTTATGGCACACAAAAAGTGTACTTCACAAGGTGACTATGCGCAGCACGAGACATTAAATATTTATAGCAAATCATTAAGCAACTTCCTTGCCAATTTGTAGAGAAACCTGTATAAATGTTACTGCATCACACTTACCTGCAATTGTCCCCTCCCTTGCTTTCTAGCCTTTAGTTAATTTTCACTTCTGTTAAATAAAACCTATTTCTCACCCCAGAAGGCAGCACATAACAGAAAATAGATGTCTTTCCACCAGCTACTAACACCTTCTAAACCCCTGGAGAAATTTTGTATAGCAATTAAAGATCTTCTGGGTGAATGTGCTAGGTTACCGGAAAATTACTAACATACTTCCTTCCAAACTTCTTCAAATAGCTCAGTTTTACACTGCTGATTCACCTTTTTTGATGGGATTCACTTGCAAATTGTAAGAACAAATGCACATCACCTCTGACAATACTGGATCCTTCTGGTGGTTTGCATGTGTTCATCAAGCACTTAAGCTGCAGGTTCAGATCTGGGGGCAGGGCTGACATAAATGTCTGCCTTTGTTAAACTATGAGATTCAAAGCACAGGCTCTTTGGGTTTTTTTTTCCTCTTTTTGAAGAGGTAAACTTTATTGCCACATCTGGGATAGTTAGGGTTACCCTTAACAATGATTACTGGTAACAATATATTTTTCAAGGGAAATAACAACCAGTGTACTTGTAAAATTTAGTAAAGGTAAGGTCAACATAGCACATTCTTCCAATAGAGATTTTTGGAATATGTCAGCAAAACAGAACAGAAAATTAGATTACTATTTATGCACAAGTAGCAAAATGCGTACACTGGCAACCTTTTAACCGAATTCTGAAAGCCTGTCTGTTCCAATACGTACTCTATCTTTTTCATGGCAAATTTTATGCAAAACTATATATTCTGCTTTCCTCAGAGTTAGGTAATTATGAGCTTATTTTTTTAATCATAACTGGACATAAAAATAAAATAAAGACAAAAGCTTTCTACTGAAGAAGACATAATCTAGATATATTGCTTAAGTAGCATTGTTAATATTTTTAAGAAGCATAAAAGGAATAATATGCAGCAAGGGTCATATCACAGAAAGATTATGAGAAAATGTTGCTGTATATTTTAAAATAGAGGTATTTGCAACATGTGGCTACTATATTAACTGAAAGCTAGCTAGTGCCTATCAGCAAAACCAGACACAAATGCTTCTGCCTGAGGAAAGGGAGATTTTACCTTAAAAGTCAGGGTGGAGGAAGGAATCTCATTCCTGACAACCTTTCTATCTCTGATCAGGTTAGATACCTCCTGGATATTAAACTTGGCAATTGTAAAGAATTAGCCTCTGGCACAGGAGAATTACTAAAAGTTCCCTTTATTTGGCAACTCTGGAGTTTATGCATGTTACTGTAGGGATGAGATGAGAGACTTTCCTCTCTTACTCAGAGCTAGGGAGATCTAGTTTGACCACCACTGGCTGAGACAACATTAATTTGTACTGCTATGAGGACAGCTTCCTGCGTTACATCATGAATTAGGTTCACCCAAGGAGTGGCATTGGTAGCTGTAGCAGATGCTGGGGCTCTCTGTGCCAAAAGTACTTTTGAGTCTTGCAGATATTGCTTGGCTCCCTAAAGCCCCCTAACATGGGCAACACTGAACTAAGCTCTGATTATGGGCACCAAAATGCAGAATTTGCAGAGGGATGCATAGCCTGGAAAACTTCACTCATGTCAAAAGCACAAATAGTACTGAAGGTAGAAGTTTCTACAAGGGAGCCAAGTTATTCCTGCACAAAAAAAAAAAAAAATGCATTTTTTGGGAATAATAAGACTATGCATGTGACCAAAAGATTCTTTCCTTTGATCAACCCATGAGGTCAATCCAAACTTCCTAGATTTTCAAACTTTATTTGTGCACTCTCCCATGCTGCCCATAAGGCTTGAAGGGCTTCTCTGAAGCACTTTCTTCCAATCCAGTTACAAAACTCTACTTTGCTGTCACATTAATGTAAATTTTGACAATACTGAGACTACCCTGTATCTGAAATTCAGCTGTTGCCTACCTGCAAATGCAAAAAGTGGCTGCATGCATGACTGTTTGCAGATGTAAACACCCAATTTGCATATGTACATTTGACATTGTATTCATGCAAATCAGGATCAAACTAGAAATACCCTTTTGAAAGCATAGAATAAGCTTTATAGCATAAATAAAAAAATTAGAGAATTTAGGATTCTGAACTCATATTTGGAAGCAAATTAAAATTATTTTGAGTTATACTGGCAAATAAAAGGGAATATGAACAAAATGCATAGGAAGAATCAAAATGCAAAACCATGTTCTACCTTCATATAGCCTACTAAAGAAAAACCTGACAAAAGTGAATCTACTAAAGTGACCATAATAACTAACCTAAATTAATGCCAGTTATTAACTTATAAGTTATTAATAAGTCTGGTTAGAGTAGTGCTATAGCAGCACTCTTGTGAATTCAGGCATTCTGTAAGCTAGTGAAATGTCAAGGATACCAAAAGTGTCCACTCTTCCTAATAATCTCGGAACCTTGAACTTCAGGGTGAAATCCAGAGCCCATGTGACACAATGAATTTAAAGGCTTTTACAAGGCATTTAATTTTTTGTTCTTTTTTTTCCTAAAAATTTGTGCCATGAAATATCAGACATGACATGAAATTAAATGACTTTTTGATATTTTAAATAAACTTGAAGGGAAATTATTGAGTAAAAATTATTTACTAAATTTTGATTGAATAGGCCATCAGCATAAAAGAGAATTGTTATGATTTAAAGATTATGATTTAAAATTTCAGCTATAAACAAGAGTTTACTCACAGTAAAGTTTAGTATTCAAATATTTAAGCCTTTCTATAGGATTGATCAAATGACAGGGAGGAGCTGGTCCAGCCAAGTATCTTTAATTTGCCATAGAAATGAAGGAATCAAACAAACATGTATCATGTTTAAAACACATGGTTAAAAAACAGAAATATGATTCTATTTAAGCTGCTTCTGACAGCAGAACCAGTGCAGCAGAGCCACTTTTGCATTTGTGGGGATTTGGTGCTAAGAATTTCCTGGGCATGAACAGGTCTTTGTGGAATAAATGTCAAAAAAATATTTTGCTAATTTGAAAGCATCAGGACGTTTCCCAATCCTGAATAATTTCTTCCTTGGAAATCTGAGCTCCGGTTGTCAATGGGTATAAAAGATGAAAGCAATTACTGCTTTCCTTTGTTTCCCACTAAATATCAAAATTGAAGTTGCATGGGAATGTTTGTTCTATTGAGTGTCTATTACAGTGTTGAATATTTCAAAAGGCTTTCTGGACCTGAAATATAAGTTTGTAAGCAAAAGGGAAACATAACAATGTTCTGATTTAAAAAACCCAAGCTGAAAAATGTCACCATTAGCTGTCATACTTATTTTTCTATTTGTAGTTCTGCAACAGACCATGAGGAAACACTAAATGGATCTCATTAAATTTCAGTTCTGGAAACCACTCATCAGTCGAGCCAAAAGAATTACCAAAGGTTACCAAAGAAATCTTCTGAATTGGCAAGCAATGGGACAACATGCTCTTTATGTCAAAAGCAAATTTGTTCTCTGTTTGTGAAGTCCCCAGCACAGAAAGAACCAGTTCAGCAGCACAGCCCCTAAGAGCTACTCCAGTAAAGTGAAAATCTGGTCAAATCACACCTTGTATCGCCTGTATCGAGACAACTGATTTCTTCTTTCCAATCTCTTAGGTAAATAGCTTTACAGCTCTCCTTTTCCTCAATTCTTGTCAGAATTTGTGTTTCTCACAACCAATTTTTTTCTTTCAATCACTTTAGTTCCTTTCACTGAAGATAAATCTATAAATTCCGTTTCAGACAAAATCCATTCCCAACTCCAGTGCTATTCTCACATTCTTTTCTTACACACACAAAAATCTTCTCTGTTCCCTCTCTCGCTCTCTCTTTTCCCCTCAAAAAATAAATAAATAACCAAGCCTCCAGCTTCCCTAACGTCCCTCTCTTCCTTGATCACTGGTAACCAGGGAAACCAGATACTATGGTAACTCAGGGATGACGAATCTCACACTCAGGATTCCTTAAATTCCAAACTATATAGAAAGTCCTCATCCCTTTCTTCTCTGGATGATGAAGTGGCAATAGAAATAGCTGCAGCAAATCCCCATCTTTATTCATTCAGTGTTTTGAACTATGTCAATCTGTTTTTTAGGTATGCTTCCCTTCCAGTTTTCTAATTGCCTTACTATGTTTAGAGTCATTTCATGTCCAGTGCAGGTTGACATAACCTGAGTACTCTCATCAAAATCTAATTGGAATTTTTAAATATGGGTCTTTTTTTTTTTAAATGTTTGAAGTTATCCCAATTCAAAGTATAGAGATGCTCTTTTTGAGTGGATGAGAAAAATTAAGTTCCCTATCTGGTTATTTTCTGAGCCTCAAAACTATCAAGGTCCAATATCTTAGTTGATATTTATGGCTCAAGGGTGAAGCTATGTGTAATCTCTACTGTCTAATAAAAGATTAGATTTTTTGTCTTCCCTGGGCAAGGATAGAAAGATGGCTCTTTCTCCAATAGCTAACACTCATTTCCATGAAATGTGAAGGTAACTAATCTCAAGACTTCTGCCCTGTGCCAAATTCAAAAATTGTTAAGGAGGTACATGCCAATGGTCAGGTCATATGGATGTCATTTTTTAGGGAACGGGCTTTAAAACTTAACAATTTTGAGATTATCAGTGTTCAAAAAATGTTTACTCATTCGTGGAAGAAAAGGACAGCTACATCACCAAGAGCTTTCCATAGTTTTATAACACATTTTATAGCACAGTTGATCTTGTACTAAGTTTATTTACAAAACTTGTGTTAACATTAGCAAGAATAATTATGCATAAGTTATGTGTTTTATACATCACAGAAAGTATACTTTTAAACCTCACAGCAGCCTTCCAGTATCTGAAGGGAGCCTATAAGGATAGTGGGGAGGGACTCTTCATTAGGGACTGTAGTGACAGGACAAGCGGTAATGGGTTAAAACTTAAACGGGAAGTTTAGATTAGATGTAAGGAAGAAGTTCTCTACTGTGAAGGTGATGAGGCACTGGAATGTGTTGCCCAAGGAAGCTGTGAATGCTCCATCCCTGGTGGTGTTCAAAGGCCAGGTTAGACAGAGGCTTGAGTGACATGGTTTAGTATGAGGTGTTGCTGCCCATGGCAAGGGGTTAGAACTGGATGATCTTAAGGTCCTTTCCAACCTTAACTATTCTATGATTCTATGAAATTCTACTGCCATTATATTCTGTGGAAATACAGACCACTCACTGGAAATGGTGGGTGAATAACTTAGAAAGTAGCCATTAAACACTTAGAAGACATTAGATTATCTTGCTGTCACCTCTGTGAGATACATGCTCTGTCCAACTTATGATTGAAACAAATGATGGAAAGTTCTGTTTTAGAATATAATTTATAATATTGGGTCCTTTTTTCGTCTATCACATGCTTAGTGTCTGTCTCCTCGGAAGATTTCACCTTGGCTCTAGCTCATTTGCTAGCTGAGTTAGATCCTCTAATCAATCTAAAACAACTAGTTTTGGCTGGAATAGTCCAAAGTCACAGTACAGTTCAAAAAGAAGAGACGCCAATTTGATTTTAAAAAATCATGCTTGGTTTCAAGATATTGTCTCCAAAAGACATCGTCTCCAAAAGACATCTCTAACAAGCAGTAAATCTTGAGATAATGCCAAGTGAAAAAAAGTTCTAATGGCAAAACATACTGTTGAATTTTAGTCACTTCCTGTCCAGCACCCCATCTTCCCATACCCTGCTGGATAGATAGAGCACAACCCAGTACCTAAATCAAAGTATTCCAACACTTACGGAAATCTGAGGTTTATAAAGCATAGCACTACTTACATCCATGCACACTTACATCCATGAAATGTGCTTGATTCCCATGAAGAAATAGGATTGGCATTAAAGTGAGTTTGAATTATAAAACAGTATTTCAGGGTTTAGTAGGCACTAATTTTAAGAAATTAGCATAAACAGAACTTATTTGACAGTCTGTGTTCTTCTATGTTGAATATGTTCCCACGTACTATCTTTAGCACTTATAAGGTTACCACTTTTCAGGCACTGAAACTAAACTTTAGAAAAACCCAAGCCAGCAGTGATTATGGTAGAAACTGAAAAGCTTGCAGATTCAGAGGCCATTGGATGTATTTAAGTAAACAAAACACAAGCCCAAAACCTATATATGTAGACTATACCTAATAAGAAGCAGTAGGTTCAAGAACAGGATAAGATTTAATTCCAGATTTTCAACAATTTTTAAACAAAACAGATGTGAAAGATCAAGCAGATAAGGCAATGTGCTTTTGTGCATCCTCTCAATAAATCTAATATGTATAAGATAGTACCAATTCTTAAATAATGACAGGAAACTTATTTTAGACTGCAGAATAAATAAAATGCTTGACAGAAAAATGAGTGTTGGCAACTTCATCTGATTCACAAGGAAAAAAAAAGGCTAAAGCCATGCAACACATCAGTAACTATTGATAATGTTATCAATTCCTAATAACTTAAAGACATTATGAAAGTATCACCCTTGTTACTCACTGCTTCCCTAGACAAGGTAGTTCAATAGTTTAAGAAGAAACATGAATATCCCTAGTATTTATCCCCTCTTCCTAGCTTCACATTTGTTGGATGTTCCTTGAATGAATTCAGGTAAGTGAAGCTGGTTCTCTAAGACATAGGTAATACGAAAAATAATGGTCACACTGACGAAAAAGTCACACACAAACTAGCTCAGAAACCACTTCTTGTGCCAATAGTAAAGAGTGCATAAACTGAGAGACACAAATTCACAATGCATGGGGGGGGGATCAAAGTGCTATTTCAGTTCTTACAGTAAGACATCAACAGTATTGAAACATCCAGAGGTCTCTATTGAGAAAAGCTATTGTATTCAAATTATACACAGAGCATAAAAGTGGAAGTGACTATACAAGTGTGCATCTGTTTTCTAACATGTTGCCCTGTTTAGTGAAAGTGTCCCATGTTATTTTAACAGTTTTACATGACTAAATTTAAAATAAATAAATAAATATCTTTCTGTGCCATACATTTGTAAAGACACTACTTTGGATTGTTTTCCCACCTACCCACATGAAACATTCTTTCCTGGCATCCACAAGGAGAGCAAAACTATAATTTTTTATGTCAACAGGTAATTCAGAAATACAGGATATTTTTCACTTAAACAATTTATTAATTTTGGCAGTTTGCAATATTTTAGAGTAAGACTTCAAAGAACTATGGAAGAAATAATGATGCCACCTTGTCATTATTTTTATGATGAAACTTTAGTGTGTTGTAAGAAACACTGCTGAATTTATTTTATAATCAGTTTACAGAGGAGCACATTATTGCAAAGGGAGCAGTCTATTTTACAAATCTTTTATTCGGTGACTGAAAGGTTTTGACCACTAAAGAAGATATACATGCCTGGGAAGGATGATTAAAAACCATGCATATCACTTGCAAAATGTGACTATTTTCTTATTATATTGACAGTACCCACTTTTTTGAAAAACCTAAATAACACCAATTAGCATTGAATTAATGACCCCTTTACAGATACCAAGTTAAAAAGATCATCATAGTGAGACAGGAAAGAGAAAACAAATGTGTGTTTTCTGCATCTGAAGTAAAAAATATTGTCACCACTACAAATTATAGAATCATAGAATCATAGAATAGCTAGGGTTGGAAAGGACCTCAAGATCATCTAGTTCCAACCCCCCACTGCCACAGGCAGGGACACCTCACACTAAACCATATCACCCAAGGCTTCATCCAGCCTGGCCTTGAATGCTGCCAGGGATGGATCATTCACAACCTCCCTGGGCAACACATTCCAGTACCTCACCACCCTTACAGTAAAGAATTTCTTCCTTAGGTCCAAGCTAAACCTCTGCTGTTTAAGTTTCCACCCGTTACCACTTGTCCTATCACTACAGTCCCTAATGAACAGTCCATCACCAGCATCCTTACAGGCCCCATTCAGATACTGGAAGGCTGCTATGAGGTCTTCACGCAGCCTTCTCTTCTCCAGGCTGAACAGCCCCAACTTTCTCAGCCTGTCTTCATACGGCATATTATTTTTTTCCTGCTAACCAGAAGCCTGTGATGAGATCTCAAACCCAAATCCACATAAAATCCACAGACTCAAAATTTAGGAAAAAGATTACCTTTTAGGACCAGGATTTTATGCCTAGTGCACAAAATACTGTGCATAGGCAACAGCCCTTGTATGTTTGTTTGCTTCACTTGAACAATTTCTGTGCAAGAGGCTAAGCTTCAAGCAACAGTTAAAATTTAAATCAATACTACAGAAGAAGCTGCATTCAGTGTGAAAAAAGTGAACAAGGTGGCAGTGACTGCATCTAATCCAATTCTGAGCACATACAAAGATATAGACATGATTCTTTGTAGTAAAAGAAGAGTAGTGTACTAAGGTCTATGTGCTGTGGTTTACAATTGTCAGTAAAACTGATTAACACACACTGACCCCCCCCCCCCCCCCAAAAAAAAAAGAAAAATTAGAAAAACATCTAATAAAATGAGGAGAAAACAAGTAAGACAAGACTAAACTCTACTCTTTTAACATTAACACATAAGAAGGAATCACATCCTAAAATATATGATGTATGTTGTTAAGATACTAAAGTATTCTGTGACTTTTGGTTGAAAAGGAGAAACCTTTTATTTCCAGTGATTTGATCAAAATCTTTATCTGCCTTGGGAAAGGTCTTTGAAATAGCTGGTACCTGTAGCGAATTGGCACGCAATGAATATAGATGGGAAAACTGAATAATATCATTCAACATCATGCAGACAGTTCAAGTTTTTCTAGCTGCTTAGAAGAGTAGCAGAGCACTGATTCACTGTACATAATTTAGCTCCCCAAAGAATATAATTTCTTTCCAATTGTTTCCTGTAAACACTAAAGGAAAACAGGTTCAGTATCTAATCCCTCTAGTCTACTTTCAATTTAGGTTTAAAGACAGTAGGAACAAGTCTTATGTTGCATTAGATGTTAGTATGAAAATAAATGCTACCTGTTTCTTACATGTCTTTATCTCCAGTTCGGTTCAAGAAATGAATGGTAGATCTAGAAGAGCCTCTATATGCAGAACTTAATTATATAAACATACAATCTCATGCAATTGGCCAACTGGGAAATATGCCAGAAATCTGTTTCTCATTAACTCACTTGGGATGGAGGAAAACAATATTTGACATCCTTTCTGTCTTTCAGTTATGATTTTTCTGGGGTCCTAGGTTGAAAATGTCCCATAAATCTGAGTGATATTCAGTACTGTACCCTTGGATATATATTTTCATTAAGGAACGACTTAGGAAACAACATTTTTGCAAAGTGAAATTTAGGGCAACAAATATTCTGTGCTAATTCTGCCACTTTACTATTTATTTGTTATGAATAAAGGTTATTTTCTCTGGAATTCCTTTCTCTTCCCGCTTGATACTTGGAAAAGTTACAAAGTAGCAAATGGACAAAGTTTTTTTTTTTTTAATAATAAATTCAGTAGGATTTCATATGTGAGATCATTCACAAAAAAGCCTGGAATCCAGCACAAAATATATGCTTAATTTTTATTCTGAGAGCCACTTTCAACTGCAATTCGGCAAGAAGCATTTCTTCAACTGAGCTAATAGCAGTATGTGTAAAAACTGATTCTGCAGGGTGACAATGAAGAATTAAATGCAATCACAGCTTCTGTGATTTAGATGTCTGTCCACTAAAAACAGACCTGAGAACAAAAATGGATTTTATAAGGACACTGGACTTGCTAATATGATTTCCTCAAAGAGGGGGAAAACTGATTTAGATAGCATATTAGAGTAACAACACAACCTGCAGTTTATCTTAGGCAAGTACAAGTTTTGTAGAATCCTCATTCACATGCTTCTTTAAAGGCAAAGTTTATTCCAAGCTGTGTATTTATGAAGTTTTAATTTAGAGGATTTGTTTCTGAATTCCAAATACTGAAGATTAATACTAACTTATTGTACTTTGTCATAACTATGCTTCCAAATTTGAGAATGCAAAAAAGTTCTTTCTATTAAAAGGATGTACATTTCCAGCTACACAGGTAGAATTTAAAAGCTGACTGCTGTCTTCAAGACGTCCTTTATAAATGAAAACTATAAAATTATTCATAGATACAGCCAAACAGGATATATTACCTTAAAGCTCTACAATTAAAAGAAATGCAACATCCCATAAAACTGTTAGGTGGTCATTTAATGGATTTTTCTTGCTGTTATCTGATTCTCTAAGGTCAGCAAGAAGATCTGAACACTTACTTGTAAATTCTTTTCTAATTACAGGATAAGACATAACAATATTTTTTTAAAGATAAGCAAACTAATGCCACGCAAACCTCACTGAGTGATTAACAAACAAAACACTTTCTAAAGCAGATCTGACCTCCTATTTGCTTATTTGATAAACAGTCCTGTAGCACTTGCATAAAGGACAGATCTTCCTTTTCTTTACTTCTAAGAACAGTTCTAAATGCACATAAATAGATTTAGCCACAGCCTTTGGCAATTTAAGTATGCTCTGCTTGTCAGCACCACTGGGGAGGTTTAACAGTGATCAGAAGGTGAGATGCCAATGTCAGTTCTCTCTACCAAGCCTAAAAGATATTCAGAAACCATTCTGCAAAGGGGTATCTCAGGAAAGGTATGATTAATTTACTTTTTTTTTTTAATGAATCATTCAGCATAAAACTAAAACAGATCGCAGAAAATAAATACAGAAAAAGAGTCTGTTCATGAGCTGCTACATATAAAGATTGGGAAATAAAGGGAAAACCCCATGGCCTCCAGGATCACTCTTACTCAACCAGTCAAGATGACTTATTATACCTGCACACAGCAGAGGAGCAAAATGGAAAGTAAAATTACTTCATTGATTTTGTTCTAGTGTATGTAAATAACCGTATTGTCAGAGTTGCCCTTTCTGAGAGGAAAAAAAGTGTTTTGTCCAATTTGCCAGTTGATTTTATTAATTCTTTTTTAAATCTGATTTTTGCATTTCACTACTTTGTCACTGAGGACTCAGCATACAGTAGCAAGATTAACAGAAATTATATTTACTATGTAATCAATTATATGGATTATTTTAAATAGCTTTTCAACTTTCTTAATAATTTTTCTTGTTTCATTCCCAGATGGTGATTTATGAAAAGAAAAAGTTCTGTTGAGGCATTTCAAGCATTTTAAATATATCTGTTTTACAATTCCACTTGTCAAAACTGTTCATAAAGACTTAATTTTTCTGAGTATATTCTAAGTAAACAAAGCTTTAACCTCCTATACATGTCATATGTGTCTCAATTATAAAAAATATTGTTTTGATAATAAAATAATCTATACACCACTAATTTGAAGGAAGGAAACACAATTTATCAACCTATGGATCAGTCTCAAGGCAGCAAATTTTTAAGACAAAATCAGTCAGTGTCTGTGAATGGCTGGGAATACACATGTGGACAGTCACTTGAGGGCAGAAGCAATAACCAGCCTGTCAGTCATCTTAACAAGCTTAAACAAATATTGATTTTGTGTATAGATGCATGCAGTATAATATGCACACATTTAGAAATGTTAATAAAAATGTGATCTATTGCACTCTTCTCACTAAATACAATATGCCAAAATAATCTAAATAATTCCAAGAAAATTGTTTGCTTGACAAATCTATCTGCAAGAGATCTGGAAATAAATCAAGCTTTCCTTGATGTGAGATAGCATATTTGAGCTAACAGATCAAATAGAATGCAATTCAGCTACAATTCAAATAGTTACAACTCAGTCTCATTAGAGACAAGGAAAACAAATTAGACGAAAATAAAATTTTACTTAGGTCATCTTTCAAAACAAACTGAAAAGTTAAAAAGTAGTATACATTCAATGCACATGAGTCTGTGACTTAATATGAAATACATTATTTTGCTATATATAATTCGTATCTAAAGCTAGACAAAGTAGTGTTCCTTTTTTTTCCATGAATTTCAAAAGAATCTTCTCAAAGCATTCCAAAATTAATAACCCTTGCATTGAGAACTAAATGAACTGAACTAGTGAGGGCAACAAAAGTACAAGTATTGAAAGGATGTTCTGAGGTCACTGAACAGGACAAGGCTGTGCTCTTCACTTACACTTAAAAATAGTGTTGTCATTTTCTTGGAATGTCTTATATATACAAGATAACAATTTCAAGCACAGGGTTCTGGAAATTAAACCCCGGTCAGAAAAACCTTACCAGTTAATAATAACCCTAAAGCACTCTGTACGGTATGGGGCAGCAGTTTCAGATAAATGAGATATAAATATTTAATACCAATCCTTACTTTTGCTCTTGGCCATGTTTCTCCATTGCTGAGACCAAAGTATTTTTACTGGGTTTTGAAATGGGAGTAATGTAGTGGGTTTTGGAATATTGTGGAACCATGATGGTAAGCAACTGGCATTACTGTTAAAATTTGTAGCACCAGCAATCTGAATTTAGCACAAGCAACTATGCACTTCAATATTTTCTGAACTTTATTTTGCACTTGACAACAACAAAAAAAAAATTGCCACCCATGTTCTAAAGAAAAATGTTAAGACAGGAAATGATGCAGAATGATGCTCAAGAAATGGAAATTCATCACATGAAAGTCCAAGGTCTTTTTCTTTCATTTTCTGGCAAGCACTGTAACAAGGCATATTATAGGAGACCTACAGCCTCATCTCTTTCTTTCCATCACTAAGCTTGCCAGATTTTCTATACTGCTAACTTAGAGAAGTCCATGTGGCAAGCAATTTCTTATTCCTTTTCTCCTTTCTCTCCTTCTTTCTCTCTTTCTGTTGGAGATATGCTGCATGAAAACAGAAAATTATAAGAGATGTGGAAAGGCACTCTAAATTCTCAATATCCTCCATATTCTTGTAGTCACAGGGAAAAAAAGAAGAAAAAGATGAATTTAAAACAAATGTTCGTATTTTTTTTCATGGAAATGAAAAAATATTTTCAATCAGTTAGAGTCAAAAAAGCCAATGCAGAATTTTCCAGTTCAAAATTGGAACTGAAGAGCTGTATCAGAATTTTGACAGCCTCAATACTGTCTAGTTCCCAAAGGCAGAAACAGCTATGTTTATGCTGGCTTAATTATAATACTGTATGTAATAATCTGATGTAATTATGATTCAGCTAACACACTAGAAGTGCAACCCTCTTATACAATAGCCTAGTCTGCTTGCTTCTTTCAGTGTCAGAGGAAGGAATTTCAGAGAAGCACAGTCAAAACAATAAAACATGCCAATGTAACCTTGTGCAATTATTATAAGAACTAGAATGATCTTTACCCAGGAATTCCGGCTTGAAGAATAATACAGAACAATTTAAAACTACATTTTATTTTCAGAAAATGTATCATTATATAAGTTGAAAGGATCAAACATTAAGAAAACAGATATATGTGTAAGAGATAAATAATGTAAGTACATGTAAATCTATATTTATTATTATAGATTGGGTTTTATGTTTTGTACTTTAAATTGCCTTATGTTATTTGACAGAATTAGTGTTAAAATGTCCAAGTAAAGACAGAAGAAATCATGTTCAATCTTATAAAAAAATCTTGCTGCAAGGGGGTCTATAACACATTACAGATACACACACACAATAATCCCGATTTTCTCTCCTTAAAACTTGTTTTTTCTTTCAGATATATCATCTGATTAAACAAAATGACATTTGCATGTGAAAAAGGAAATTACATAAGAACTGCAAAATAATACCATTTTCCATTTTGCACATAAAAACAGCTAAGTAGTAAGGGACTTACTTAACGTATTAAGCATCACACACAAAAAACATAGAATTATGTTGAAAGCCCATTAGTGTTAACTCAGCAATACATTCTTCTCCCAGAGATGTTATGCTTGATTCATATGTAAAAGTGGCCTACTTTAAAAGTTAATTAAAATATATATATTTATTAAACAGGGGGTTTATTATGATAACCATCACATTGCCAGGTTCTGAGAACAGAGCTCTCAGAAACTCATGAAAATTTCACATTGGAAACCTGAAGCCTGACATGACTATCAGAGAAAAGACATCTATGTGCATAAGGATCTTCCTATAAAAGACTGGACTGATCCTACTATCATTGAAAGAAAGATTCCTTACGCATTAGGCAATGGAAGCTGTCTCACCAATAGCTCCTCTATAAAGCAGTCTTTAGATAAAGCAGTCTTTATATATGCAGCACATATATAGCAAATATTGTGCAAAGATATAAAAGTATATTTCAGGATAAAAAGGATTATATAAACACACTATAAAAGGAGTATGTTTCCTTATGTCTCCCTTACTCCAAGCACAATAGAAATAAGTATATTTCATTAACAGTAGAACCTGGTTTAAATATTTATTTTATTTCCTTGGTTGAAATCCAGCAGAATAGCAGATTTCTACCACACATTATTAAGGTAGTCAAAGTCATTGTTAAATCTTTAATGGTAAGTTTATTGTAGAAAACAGTACTTTACAATAAAACTCAGAGGCAGCTGTTTCTCCTAAAAGATAACTCTTGGAAAAAAGTACTGCGACACTGAAAAAATCAGTGGATTTTTCCTGTGAGAAACTTCAGTTTCTTTGTTTCTTTGAATATTGTTACTGGTACTGTTTGTCAGAGCCCCTTAAATCTCAGGTTAACTGCTGTTGTTGACTCTTATGATCTGAAATACAGGTCTAACAGATTTTTTCCCATCTCCTTAAGTATCTTTTATATAAAACATTAAGGACATTGATATATTTGTTTTTTCTTTTGGAGAAGTACAGATAATTTTATCATTCTATACATCACCTTCATTGACTGCTTTATTTCTAAAGATATGTGATAATTTACCTGCAGGATACTTGTTCCAAACTCATTAAGAGCGATCATTAAACCCTGTGGTGTTCATTAGAAAGAATCGTCTATACACAGAAGCAAAAAAAAAAATTCTTTCAACAATGCTTCAGACACTGTAAGGTGGCTGTAAGGTCAAAGAAATAGATAACAAATGCATTGAATGTAATCTCTATTGTATCTTTTTATTCTGAGTACATCCTGGAGGCATAAGGGTTTGATTCATGCGTGTTGCTTAGATTCACTCTGACCCTCTTGCCTAGTTTTTAATAATATTTATTTGGTGGTAGCTCATAAATTCTGAAATTTAGAAGAGATTTCTGGTGAAGTAATGAGGCAAAATATGACAAAACATCAGTCAAAGAAGCTTGTGACTTCTGACCCTTTCTGGTCTTCATTTTATGACTTTCATATCTTTGAAGTTATGAAAAGGAGACAAGATATGACAGGTGCTGTGCTTGGAGAAACCACTTAGTCAATTTAATTCCAGCCACCTGTGAGTAACACCTCAGAACTACTTCAGCAAATTTGAAAGTGTTCAGCTCTCAGTCTTCCTTTCACAGGAGTAACACATAAACAACAAAATAGCTAGGGGTGTATTTGCCTAAGTTTCCTTCAGCTCATTGATGAAGCAAAGGATTTAAGTAAAAAATGCAACTGCATTTTATTTCAACAGCACAATCTATCAAAATCCAAGATTGCATTCTATGAGTGTAATGTAAAATATGGTTGTGTAAAGTTTTAAAAGAGCACCATGGCTAGTTACTTCTGTATGAAGGTGAACTGAAAGAAAAGGAATCCTTATATATATATTAGGTCAGATCCTCAAGTAGGGCATTTTGGCAAAATTGGAACTGTTGACTCTCTTAGTTGTGTTAGGAGAGGAATACAAATGGAAAGTGATAGTTATTTCCAGCTTTTGAGCTTGAGTCTTGGGTGCCAAGAAATTACACCATCGCAGGGCTCTTTTTGAAAGTTTGGATACTTGTGCAGCCGAAAGGAAAGAGCAAATTTCTAATTTTAATCATGTGATTTGGTTTTCTCAAGCAGGAGATTCTGGTTTTGTCTTTGAACAGGCCATATTAGATCTTTCCAAAGACAATTAAGGTGCATCAGTTTTCAGCAGAAACTGAATTAGTGTCTTAGGGAAACAAGATTGTTCTTTTAGGGTAAGGGAGAAGGCTTGGAGAAGAGTTGTTCGTGTGCAGAAATAAAGCTATTTGAATTAGAAATAAGTTGTAAGAAAAGCGGTAAAGGCAACAGAGGCAGCCTACTTGAAGGTTAAACTGTTGCTGTAGGACTGGCATCCTCCTCCAATTTCATGGAAAAATTGATAGACCAAATTGCAGACAAAGTGTAGACAATAATGTTTAAACACTTTTTCACATTAAAATATTCACACTTAATACAGCAAAGATTAAAAGCCTGTGTATTTCAGAAACCAGAGTTCTGAAAGTTTGTGGTACACTAGGTGAGGGTAGAGCCAGAAGGCAGGGAAAGGAGGAGGAAAATAAGCATGTCTTTTTTGTGCCAATTTTCTCTCCTGCCCAAGGCTGTCACTCTGGTAATAACCTGAGTTTCTAACACCTTATATTACACAGGAGGCTCAAGACTGAAAAGTTATGTACAATAAAAATCTGAGAAATGTGTAGAGAGTAACAATATCTGTTAAATCTTTAGGCGTAGCTCTATTAAATCTAGGCTTTCTGGTAGGAATAAACTAGTTGGAATGCTATCATTCAGAGGCAAATAAATTCCATCCGATTTTTAATGCAGGGATGTGTTTGTGAAGGTAAGAAGACCTAGACTAGAAGTAGACCCACACTTTCTCTGGAGAGAGGAGAATTTTTCAATCTTTCATGAAAGATTTGCTCAGCTTTGTTAAAATCATACACAGAATGGAGATAAATAGGCAGCATCTTAGGAATTTGGCTGTTACAAGAACAGTATCTATATTTCTTCTAAATAATTATCTCAGGGTCAGCTTGCAGTAGAAGTCAGTAAATACAAAACATTCTCAGGAGCTTCAGTCAGTCATGTATCAGTACTGATTTACTTTTATTTTTAGGCACTGTAAAAACCAGGAACAAAAGATAGTACCTCTGCACTTAGGTCACTGAAAAAATCCATTAACATGGTGGATGCTCTTGCATGAGACATCAGAGGTCTTTTATTCTTAATGGGTAGATTCTTTTCTCTTTCTGATACTCAGCTTCCTGGAGGAAGCAGAGAGAAGATCAAAGCACAATGAGAATGAGATGGGAAGCAAGACCCAGGAGTTCTAATCCATTTATATCATCCTGTCTTTCAATATTGCGGGCAATATTCACTAAAATGAATGCATCCCATAGTGGAAATTAATTCTGAACTGTAATATAACAAAGTTGGAACACAAATGTTTCATGTATAGGGTAACAGGAGGACAGGTGTCAAGTCTGCTCCTTATTGAACAATAGATATAAGGAAAAAGAAAATTAAAAAATAAATACTTAAGACAGGAGACACATACTTAAGACACCAAGACACTCCTTGGTGCTACTGTAAATATATACTCTGGGAAAAGATAATTCTGAGAACTTCACAAAACATTTCACAAATTATTCATTTGCACAATAGAAGAAAAAGGATACAAGACAATTAGTCGCTTTCTAGGAGGGTAAGATACCTCAATATAATGTGTATGGCAAATTATGCAATATTTGCAGTTTCTACACTGCATTTGAGCTTGCTTGAATTCCATTTATAATCTGCATTTTCCATATAGATATTTTGTATGATATTTACTTACAGGCATATGTAGACAGAATAATACACAGGCTATTTGTTGCTAATGATTATGAGTCTTTTAACATAGAAAACTGTGGTGGATAACATGGAAATTGCTATTTCATTATGAAAACCCCAGCACAACCACATGAGAACCCATGAACAACACAGCAATATTTCAACTGTTTACTCTTTGAGTCATGATTATACAGTGAATAACAATCTCTTTCATACTGTAAGCCACTTGAAAGGTCAATATGCTTTTCTGCAGTGCCTCAGACGTTCATCTCCAATATTTTGATAGTTCATCAGTCCACAAACTTTGGTTTCCAACAGGTCTCAGTGCACCCATCTGAAAAATCTAACAGGATTTATAATGTACCTACTTATACACACCATACCTACCCCAAATAACCAATCCCGGTTTCCTATAGTTGTGAAATTCTTATAAACTTCTCACTATTAGTTTACTTAACTAGAAAATACAGTTCTCTACCTACTCCCACTATTTATTAATGAAAAAAGACACAAGATATTTGCACTTGTCCTGGTTTTAGCAGTAGCAGTCATTTTTAATCCTTCTTAGTAGCTGGTGCAGTGCTGTGTTTTTGACTTTCAGCCTGGGAACAGAGCTGATAACACTGATGGTTTTAGATACTGCTCAAATGTTTAGTCTGACCAAGGACTTTGTCAGTATCCTACTCTGCCAGGGAAGAGGGGAAGAAGGAAGGAAGCAGAGACAGAACACCTGACCCAAACTAGCCAAAGAGGTATTCTATACCACAGCATGTCGTGCTCAGGATGTAACTGGGAATTACCCAGAAGGTCACTCACTGCTCGGTCAGGCTTGGTCGGCAGGTGGTATTGCACTCTTCCCTTGTTATGTCCCTTATCATTATTATTATTGATGGTAGCAGTAGTGATTTGTGTTATATCTTAGTTACTGGACTGCTCTTGTCTCAATCAGTGGGAGTTACATTATTTTGATTCTCCTCTCCATCCCTCCAGCAGCAGGGAGGAGGGAAAAAGGAAGAGGAGTGAGCGAGCAAGACTGCGTGGCTGACTGGCTTTTAAACCAAGACAGCACTTAAGTGAAAATTTGCCCCAAAATCGTTAGCATATTTTAAAATTGACAAAACTCACACAACTACCTTAGTTCCCAACTCAAAATAAACATTCAATTTGTGTCTTCTACAACTTCATTAGGGGCAATACAAAAATTCTCTTTGACTTTAAAGGCTCTTGAACCTGGCCAAAAGGACCAGATCAGTGTCAGCCTTATTAAAAATGTGAAGATTGGAGTTTTGCAGAAAGGATTTATCTTTCTCTGCTAATCCTACAAGTAGCAACAAAGATTAATATGCACTTATGCTCTTCTCCAAGTTGTCATGGAGAAAAGGCTGGAATAGATGAGTGTAAGCAGAGCAATGCAAAACCATGCCTCATTCAGACATTTAATCTCACTAGGACAACTGCCATCAATAACCCATTCAAACCTACTTATTTTAAAAAATATGTTCCTATATGTTATTTGGAGAATAGCAACACTCACAAGTTAGGAATGCCATACTGCACAGTTAGATTATGCAGAAGGTGCTGGATCAGTTGAACAATATTAAGATGTTTCCTGAAAACCAAGTTAAGAACTAATATGTGATCTCAGCAAACCAGAAACTATTCAGTGGCATATACTGCAAGTTTACATTTGATTTTGCACCAACATCAGCATGTGAGTGTCAATCATGTTTCCATACGCAATTGTGTATGAAATATATAGTTGAGAGGAGGTAAAATTTTGGCCCTGTAAGCACAAGTTCAGTTGGCAGTTCTCTGTTCAGTGATGTTATGAGACTGCATTGGCCTAGGTAAATCACAGAACCTTTACACTGCAGCCTGATGTGTAGAAATCAACTAAGATGAAAAAATGTGATTCTTGTTTTCAGTGCACAGTCACAGGTAAAGTTGAAGGCAATATTTCATACATAATCCAAACAACAATATGTGGGGATTTTTTCCAGCTGAAATGCAAAAGAAAGGGGAGATGAACAGAGGCAGAGAGAGAACATGAGTACTGTAGAGGTTATGCAGTAGAACAGCAAGGAAGAATTTATAAATTATTTTTAAACATTCCAGTGACAACCTTTTTCCTCTTCTCAAGGTGTCTGAGGTGAGTACATACATTGTCTGTGCTTAGGCATCTGTATTTTCTTCTAGGTTAAATTAAGCTAATGTAATAAAGTAATGGAAAACCACTGATGGATCTTGGCTGAAGACATGGATGTCAAACTTTCTTTAGATAACAGAAATACTGCTTGACAGAGAAAGGTATTTGTTAGTGACTTTCCACCTACTACAAAGCACCTTGAGTTGCCTTGGCACAGTGACTTGCCATATGGAGTGATGTGTGACCTACGTTAATTTTGTTCCTATCAAGACATTTTGTTTAATTTCCACAGAGATGTTGTGATGGAAATTATTGGCCGCATATTGGCAACAGGAAGACAAAAATTTGCAGCCTTTTTAGGGCGTTTAGAACTGATCATAATTCTGCATCAAACTCCCAAGAATTCTTTACCATTATTAGTGCCTTCTATCAGAATAAAGTAGTTTTATGGTAACAACAGTAATATTGCTTTGTTCCCTAGTAACCAAGCAATTAAATAAGTTGAGCTTTTTTTTTTTCTTTTCCTAATAGAAAAATATTTGAACATTCAGTTGTGACTGTTATATTAAGCCTTAGAAGCAGTATTTATGAAGACTGTTTCCCGAATAGAATAGGATAGGATAGAATACAATAGAACCATAGAATGGTTGCAAAGGACCTTAAGATCATCAAGTTCCAACCCCCCTGCCATGAGCAGGGACACCTCACGCTAAAACATGTCACGCAAGCCTCTGTCCAACCTGGCCTTGAACACTGCCAGGGATGGAGCATTCACAACTTCCTGAGGCCTCACCACCCTCACAGTAAAGAACTTCCTCCATATACCCAATCTAAATTTTCCCTGTTTAAGATTTAACCCATTACCCCTTGTCCTATCCCTACAGCCCCTAATTAAGAGTGCCTCCTCACCATTATTATATCCCCCCTTCAGATACAGAGGTCTCCCCGCAGCCTTCTCTTCTTCAGGCTGAACAGCCCAACTTTCTTAGCCTATCTTCATAGGGGAGGTGCTCCAGCCCACTGATCATTCTCGTGGCCCTCCTCTGGACTTGTTCCAACAGTTCCATGTCTTTTTTACGTTGAGGACACCAGAACTGTACACAATACTCCAAGTGAGGTCTCACGAGAGCAGAGTAGAGGGGCAGGATCACCTCTTTTGACCTGCTGGTCACGCTCCTGCGTGATCAAAATGCAGCCCAGAATACAGTTGGCTTTCTGGGCTGTAAGTGCACACTGAAGCTGGCTCATGTTAAGCTTCTTGTCAACCAACACCACCAAGTCCTTCTCCGCAGGGCTGCTTTTAATATCTTCTCTGCCCAGCCTGTAGCTGTGCCTGGGATTGCTCTGACCCAGGTGTAGGACCTTGCAGTTGTCATGGTTAAACTTCATAAGGTTGGCATCAACCCACCTCACAAGCATGTCAAGGTCCCTCTCGATGGCACTCCTTCCCTCCAGCGTATCAACCAAGCCCCACAGCTTGGTGTTTTCGGCAAACTTGCTGAGGGCAACTCTGTCTGTCCGTGTCATTGACATGGCACTGTCCATGTTACCAACAAAGAGGCTGAACAAGACTAGTCCCAACACCAATCCCATTTGTTTTGAAAGAATGTCCCACATGACACTATCACATCTGTCACTGAGTGGGTATGTGCTCATATGTACCTGTTCACATGTACAGTTACAAAAAAAGAATATGCCGAATTGCAGAGTAAAGGGGAAGCTGGAGAGGAAGGAAAGTAATACGGCTTGAAGCTTTCAATGCCCAATAATAACCTGCATCTAGAATGTTTAAGCATCTAGCAGGAAAATACTGATAAATCCAGGATATTAAAAATATTTAGTTTATCTAGGCAACATGTGAGGAAAAATGCCATTCGGTGAAACAATCTTAAAACAGTAGTTCAAATACCATTCCTTTCCTCCACCCTCTCCCCAGTATCTTCATCTGTAGAAATACTCATAAAAACACTAGTATTTTTTTTCCCCAGAACAATGTAACTTTATCCAACACCCCAGGTTGCTATCAGAAGTCTGCTTTAGCAATACTCCTGTGTATGGTGTTTATTGCTTTTAAGAAAGAAACAGAACTAAGGCTACATAAATGGAAACATTTCAAGATTTAGATGATATAAACTAATAAATATTCTCCTACCAGACCTAGGATCCTTAAAGTCAATACTTTCTGAAAATACGTTGTTTCTCACTTTCCATGTTAAAAAGAATTAACAATCAATAGAGAGGTCAGAAGCTTTCTTCACTAAATGTTTTTAAAGCACTTTATCTTTTTTTTTTCCTTCCCTTTTCTTCTTCTGAAGGACACCTAACATTAGAAAGCTGTCATAATCAGAGTGTCATGTGTCCTTGCAACTTCACTTGAATTTAAAACATGGAGTAACCCACAGAGGTGACACATGATTACATGTATTTGCTACCGATAATTGCATTTCCTTTCCCTCCTAAGGTTTATTACTGGCTGTTATGGCACCCCATTTTAAATAAGCCAGCCAAACACTCATATCCCTATCCTGCATCTGGTTTTTAAAGTGCAGTACTGAATATGTTTAAAACATTGCCTTTATGTGACTTATAGTGTGCATGTCACTGAATCATAAGAATTATTAAGTCTTCAGGGCAGGAATAATTCCGACGATACATCTAGTAAATGTATCACATTTATGCAGTAGATACACAATCCTAAACGGGGTTTCAGTTATACTGAATAAACAATATCAATAATCAATAACAATCATTTTCTAACTTTATGCAACAAATAACATTAGCTGTTGCTGAACCTAAGTCCATTTTCTTCAGTCTTTCAAGTTTTGTACTACTAATATTAAGTAGAGGAAACTTTTCATGTTATTATAAAGAACAGGAGCTCAGCCTAATAATTATGATCCTTTAAGGCTCCTTAAATTAAATGCAATCCTGAAGAAAAAGGAAATGGAAGGAAGAATAACCTGATTTTATCTTCTCATCTCTTTCCACTTCCATCCAAACTTTCTGAAGAAATATCATGTTTTCCTGTGATAAAAATGTAATGAATTCTATTTTATCTTTTCCTATCTTCTCTAGAGTTCTTTACAGTTAGATTAATACTGTTATGAATGGAGTAGAACTGTTTTATAGATCCCCCTGGAACTTAAAAAGAAAAAATAGGCAAAGCTCAATTGCACTCAGCAGCTTGACTAAAATCTGTATCAGAATAAACAACAAAACTATGTGAAACAAGTATTAGGATAACAGATTACCTTGCACAGGACTGAACTATCCTTAGCATCCACTGCTTGCTTGAATATACTTCAGAAGAATATCTTTTACTAACCAGCTTCACAGTACCATTTATTCAATGCAGCAAATTAACCGACTGGGGATTTTTCACTTTTAGGTTATAGTAATTATATAAACTAAGAAATATTAGTTTGGATTCAAATCCGAGGGGGGGGGGGGGGGAGGGGGGGGGGAGGGGGGGGGGGTGGAGGGAGAGGGGAAATAGAAAGAAAATTAGAATAAAAAAACACAGAAAACCCCCCAACCCATAAATAAAGCTATTAAAAATTATTTTCATCAAATTTTATCATACTACTCCTTATGCATAGTTAGTACCCATACTTCCTGAAAAGTGGAGAGAAAGCAACGGTTGCCACAGCTACCACTACATAATAACGATTAGGAAATGCTGGCTTCTCAGTGGTGGTGACTGTAGGATACCCACTGACTATAGAACAAAGAACTCGCAGTGATTGTTGTGTATAACGGGAGGTCATATTAGTATTTCATGAGATCATGGATCTTCACTGTGTATTTAAGATCCCTTTTGGGTACAAAAACAAGAGGTAACCAGAGAAGGAAAGTAATAGCATGAGCTTTGTGACATCATCTAAGCTACACTCATACTGTGTTGGTTTTCAACTGAACAAGATTACGCTCACAGTGTCTGACTGCTGTCAATGCTTTAACTATCTCACCAACTGTGGTGAAATGATTCAGAATAAATCATCTGTTGGGATAAATGATGAAATGACAACCAAATGACCACCTTAATTGATTCGTAATGCTACTGACAAAGTACAACTGTAGAATAAACCCTGATTTTTTTCCTATAAAGATTTATTCATGTTTGAAAACTTTTCTTCTTACAGTACACTACTATCCATAAACTTTGGTAAGAATCTGTAGGAAATATTTGACATGGAGACATCCAATTATCTGTTTGCCACACAAATGTTATTTTCTGTCCTCCATAAAGTAAGAATATGTTGAAAGAGCACCATATGACATCTTGAGTGGCTACTTAACCTGCTCAAGCATGAATTTCAAGGTATGTTACAAGCATAATTACTACGTTTCACAGATAACAGAAAAAGTCAGAAATTATGAGTTTCCTGAACACATACATGGAGTCCGTAGCTAAACAGGAATTGTATTAAGTAATTGTCCCTTTTAAATATAAAAAAAAACATGTATAAGATACTGAAGTTTTACTACTACAACTCCTAGAAATTAAAGATTCTTAAAACTAGTCATTGCATCTATAAAACAAAACGCAGCAGCTAAAACATTAGTTTACTATAGGGCAGTTTGTCTTCTGGATTCATTCAGTGAACCTTCGTAAAGATGCTGCTAGCATTTAGTGTGTTTATTCCAGTAAATAAATAAACCTAACCAAACTATTCAGATAGACCAACATAAAGCTAATCTTTGGGAAAAGACTTTTTCTTTAAAAAAAAAGGGGGGGAACGAAGGAAGAGCGAGCTGCAAATAGATTAGTGTTCCAGCTTTAGATCATTAATAATATGGCAGCTGCCAACTGGATTCCTTTAATGCTGAGTTAAGTAGTCACCCAGGGTGTCATTTTTATTCTATTTGTCACATATCTAAGTTATTACTTCATAATCCAAATTTTGCTAAAAAAAACAGAGTAAAGAATTTGAGCTGTACTTTGCACATATTGAACTAGTCTGCTCCCCTTATTAATTTTTGTAGTTTGATCAATAGGTAACCAACTCCCTGACTTCTTGACTTGTTGCACTAAGTGGCAACAATTATGACAAGCAAACTACAAAACAACATAAAATTCAAACACTTTAGGAGCATGTGTGTTAATTTCTTTCTTCAAATCTTTCTTGCACATACTTAAGGATAGATTATAGAATCGTAGAATCATAGAATAGTTAGGATTGGAAAGGACCTCAAGATCATCTAGTTCCAATGCCCCTGCCATGGGCAGGGACACCTCACACTAAACCATATCACCCAAGGCTTCATCCAGCCTGGTCTTGAACACTGCCAGGGTTGCAGCATTCACTACCTCCCTGGGCAACCCATTCCAGTACCTCACCACCCTAACAATAAAGAATTTCTTCCTTAGATCCAAGCTAAACCTCTGCTGTTTAAGTTTCAACCCATTACCCCTTGTCCTATCCCTACAGTCCCTAATGAATAGTCCCTCACCAGCATGCCTGTAGGCCCCCTTCAGATACTGGAAGGCTGCTATGAGGTCTCCACGCAGCATTCTCTTCTCCAGGCTGAACAGACCCAACTTTCTCAGACTGTCTTCATATGGGAGGTGCTCCAGGCCCCTGATCATCCTCGTGGTCCTCCTCTGGACTTGTTCTAACAGTTCCATGTCCTTTTTATGTTGAGGACACCAGAACTGCACACAATACTCCAAGTGAGGTCTCACGAGAGCAGAGTAGAGGGGCACGATCACCTCCTTTGACCTGCTGGTCACGCTCCTTTTGGTGCAGCCCAGGATACAGTTGGCTTTCTGGACTGTGAGCGCACACTGCTGGCTCATGTTCATTTTCTCATTGACCAACACCCCCAAGTCCTTCTCAGCAGGGCTGCTTTTAATATCTTCTCTGCCCAACCTGTAGCTGTGCCTGGGATTGCTCCCACCCAGGTGTAGGGCCTTGCACTTGTCATGGTTAAACTTCATGAGGTTGGCATCAGCCCACCTCACAAGTGTGTCAAGGTCCCTCTGGATGGCATTCCTTCCCTCTAGCGTATCAACAGAACCACACAGCTTGGTGTCATCAGCAAACTTGCTGAGGGCACACTCAATCCCACTGTCCATGCCAGCAACAAAGATAATAAACAAGACCGGTCCCAACACCGATCCCTGAGGGACACCACTTGTACTGGTCTCCAGCCGGACACTGAACCATTGACCACAACTCTTTGAGTGCAACCATCCAGCCAGCTCTTTATCCACTGAGTGGTCCACCTATCAAATTGATGTCTCTGCAATTTAGAGACAAGGATGTCATGTGGGACAGTGTCAAATGCTTTGCACAAGTCCAGGTAGATGACGTCAACTGCTCCACCCCTGTCCATCAGTTCCGTAGCCCCGTCATAGAAGGCCACCAAATTGGTCAGGCAGGATTTCCCCCCAGTGAAGCCATGCTGGCTGTCACCAAGCACCTTGTTGTTTTTCATGTGCCCTAGCATGCCTTCCAAGAGAATTTGCTCCCAGATTTTGCCAGGCACAGAGGTGAGACTGACTGGTCTGTAATTCCCTGGGTCATCCATTTTCCCCTTCTTGAAAATGGGGGTTATATTTCCCTTTTTCCAGTCATCAGGAACTTCACCTGTCTGCCATGATTTTTCAAATATGATGGCTAGTGGCTTTGCAACTGCATTCACCAGCTCCTTCATGACCTGTGGATGGATTTCATCAGGTCCCATGGACTTGTGTACATTCAGCTTCTTAAGATGGTCTCGAACCAGATCCTCATGTACAGTGGGCCCAAGGTCTAGGTTTTCACGGTCCCTGCATCCGCCTTCCAAGACTTCGGTGCTGCGGTCAGAGCCTTTGCCAGTGAAGATTGAGACAAAGAAGCCATTCAGAACCGCAGCCTTCTCCAAGTCCTGTGTAGCCAGTTCTCCTGAAAGTTTCCGGGGGGGGGAGGGGGGGGGGCTACATTGTCCTTAGTCTGTTTTTTAGCCGCTACATACCTATAAAATCCCTTCCTATTTTCTTTAACATCCCTTGCCAAGTTTAGCTCCAATTGGGCCTTAGCTTTCTTAACTTGGTCCCTAACTATCCTGACAACATCCCTGTATTCATCCCAGGCCACCTGTCCTTGCTTCCACCTTTTATAAGCCTCTTTTTTCCTGTGAATTTTTCTCAGCAGCTCCTTATCCATCCAAGGAGGTCTCCTGGCCCTCCTGCTGCACTTCCTTCTAGTTGGGATGCAACACTCCTGAGCTTGTAGCAGGTGATCCTTGAATATTAACCAAGAGTCTTGGGCCCCCCTGCCCTCTAGGTCTATATCCCATGGAACCTTGCTAAGCAGGTTCCTGAAGAGCCCAAAGTCTGCTCTCTTGAAGTCCAGGGCAGTGAGCTTGCTGCATGCTCTTCTCACTGTCTTGAGGACCTCAAATTCGACCATCTCATGATCACTGCATCCAAGACTTCCCTGAAGAGTCACATTTCCAACGAGCCTTTCCCTGTTGGTGGGCACGAGGTCAAGCAGGGCACCTCTCCTCGTTGGCTCCTCTATTGCTTGCAGAAGGAAGTTGTCTTCCACACAATCAAGAAACCTCCTGGATTGCTTGTGCCGGGCCGTACCATTGCCCCAACAGATGTCAGGGTGGTTGAAGTCCCCCATGAGAACAAGGGCCTGTGAGCGTGAGGCTTTTCCTATTTGTCTGTAGAGTTCTTCATCCACAGAGTCCTCTTGCTCAGGCGGTCTGTAACAGATCCCCACACTAATGTGTTCCATCACCGATTTCCCCTTAACCCTGACCCACAAACTTTCTGTTAACTGATCACTTGTCCCCAGAGAGAGTTCCATACTCTCCAGCCTATCCCTAACATAAAGGGCAACTCCCCCTCCCCTCCTACCAGGCCTGTCTTTTCTAAAAAGCCTGTAACCTTCCATTCCAACACTCCAGTCAAAGGAGCCATCCCACCATGTTTTGGCGATGCCTATTATATCATAGCCCTGTAGATGTGCCCACATCTCTAATTCCTCTTGTTTATTCCCCATGCTATGGGTGTTTGTATAGAGGTATCTGATCTGAGCTCCAAATGAAGCCAGCTCAGTGGCTGGAGCAGCTAGAATATTACTACATTGCTCCGAGTATTTATTATAGGTGCTGACAACTGACTGGCTGTGTTGGGATGGAATGATGCTCCCCTCCCCCAACACAACTAGTTTAAAGCATCCTTGACAAGTCTGGCAAGCCTCCCAGTATGTAGTAAAGTTATGTGAATAAGAATCCAGAGAAGTTTTATTTCGTATATACCAGAACAACACATATGAAATAAGAATACAGATAGATTACAAAATTACTGGTAAATATTGAATATGAGAAGAAATGGCTAGAGTGTTCATCTTCGGCCAGCAGATAGTGACTAACTTAACTGATTACAGCTTTCTCTAAACCACATTTTTACTGTTCTTTTTTTTTTTCATGTCATAAATTGAGTAGCAAAGCAAGTTAATTTGTGCCAATATACTTCAAAATCAGTACTGACACTGATATATGAAAAACACTGGAGGAAAAAATGGGTAATAAAAAAAATCAAATATTTACAGTAATACTCAAAGATTAATGATATTATTCCTTTTTTCCATGGATTCTGAAACACCAAACAGAAACACTAAGACTTTCTTCATTTTTCAAGTCATACCTTAACTTTTTTAAAAACTGTTTTCCAGTCTGTATCCATTCCAGTTTGTTGCATCTTTCTTGTTTACTCTTTGGGCATTTTCCCTGTAGGAAACAGAATATAGGCTCAGGCAAAATACTATGTCCTTCCATTCAATGTGACTGAAGTGCTGGTTGTTGTACATTACACTAAATTTTTGCTACAATTACCCTCAGTGAATACATCCCTACCATCACATGAAATGATCTCACATTTGCTTTTGATAATATACATATAATGCTGTATTATTATAACAAGATATTTCTACCAATTTAAGTTCTCACAGTGTCCCACTATCTCAAGTCAGGGTATGCAGAATTCGCTGGAGATGCAGAGTGCCTCAGGTACGTGTGCATCTGGGGCAGGCTTGACACGTATCTGTGAAGTACTGTTTATCAAAAATGTTAACTGAACTGCCAGACAAAATGGCTGAAGTCCTGACACTCTGTTCTGGTAACATGTCTAGCCAGTAAAATAAGAGGTCCAAACATAAGAAAACCATCTATCACATGCTAAGACAGATTGTCATTTACTTGAGTTTTTTTCTGATGTGTTTATATCATCTTGATGTTTTCCAGACAAAACACGTGTATAAGGTGCATGAAACAAGTTTTAAATTATGTTGATCTTTTTCTATTCTTCCACTTCTATGCAATAGACATTGATAAAATAATTTTTAATGTATTTTTGATATTGCTAAATCAAACCATAAGAGCTTATAAACTTGGTAATAGCTTAAAATATCTCTAATTATTAATGCATTATGTACAAGACAATTATATGATCATTATCAAAAGCATACTTCTAGATTCTGAAACTAGAATAGAGCTTTTTTATAATATATATTGACATGTTTCTATACTATTATACCTACAAATATATATACTCCATGAAAGTACTAATGCAACTTACTCATTTAACTGAAAGTTATGGCACCTGAAACTTTCTTATTTTTAATTTATTCTGCCCAGCAATGTTGCTGAACAGATGTATGAATCTCAAGGAAAGGTAGAAAACTAATTTCTAAAATCTAGTTTTTATATGGCTGTCTACCTATTTTATTCTGTAAGTACAAGCAACCATAAAAAAGGTTTGAACCTGATAACTTTGCATCAGCCTTTCATATGCATGTGAATTGAATGGACACACAACAAAGAAGTAAACTTTCTTATCATCCAGTGGATGCTCATGGATGTTGCAGTCATTTCAATAATCAGGTTTACAGGTCTCAAAAATATTTTCTTATTGTAGAAAAGGTCAAACTGTCTTCTCTAGCACAAAACCTTCGTATCAGTTCAATGGTCCTGGGATATGGTTTATAAGTATAGGAGGTGGTAAACACAGTAATTACTGAAATAAGAAAATAATGTACTGTCCTGGATTCAGCAGCAGCAGTCATTTTTCTCCTTTTCGTAGCTGGTGCAGTATTGTGTTTTTGACTTTCAGCCTGTGAATAGCACTGATAACACAGATGTGCTTTGTTGTTGCTCAGTAATATTTACTCTGACCAAGGACTTTCATGCTCTGCCGGGGAGGAGTAGAAGTCCTGAGGAAGCAGAGACAAGGCACCTGACCCAAATTAGCCAAAGGGGTATTCCATACCACAGCACATCATGCCCAGTGTATAAACTGGGGGCAGTTACCCAGAAGGGCTAGATCACTGCTTGGGTCAGGCTGGGTATCTGTCAGTGGGTGGTGAGTGGTTGTATTCCCTTCCCTTGTTATTTCCAGTATCATTATTATTATTATTGGTGGTAGCAGCAGTGGTTTTGTATTATACCTTAGTTACTGGACTGCTCTTATCTCAGCCTGTGGGAGTTACATTCTTTTGCTTCTCCCCCCCCAACCCCACCCATCCCTCCAGGAGCAGGGGGAGGAAGGGGATGGTGGGGAAGTGAGCGAGCAGCTGCATGGTTCTGGCTGGGCTTAAACCATGACAGTTCTTTGTGGCACCCAACATGAGGCACAAAGGGTTGAGACAATGAGAGATCTGACCAGAGTGTTTCTAATTGTATTTGTGATAAGCATTCATTGTTTTGGATTAATAGTCACAATGCTGATTTCTTGGCTGTCAATGTTGTTGCTCTTGATCTCAGAGTTTCAGCATGTCATACCTTACTTACAGCTGGTATCTGCTGTCTTAGTGTTTATCAGCTGGAGGACCTGGGCTAAGGTTCTTGTTTTACTGTACTTTATGGTAATGACTCGTAATATAATAGACTCATTGATCATGAAACTGATCTGGCTTGCATTCCCAGTGTGGACATCAACTCTATACTTTGGGAGGTATATAATGGAAGAGTTTAGCAATTAGATATCTTTTTTTTTCCTCCATGCGTGGTCAGCCTATGAAGACATTCTCTTTACACTCCCAGCTCCCCCACCAGACTATTTACAGCATCATTTGAGAGTTCTGACTGTTTTGAATGGTGTTTGGGTACCTTGAGAACTGCCTGCTGATTGTGAAGAGGATCACCATGCTGGCACACATACAGAGGGTGTTTTACCCCTGACCATTTCATCTTAAGTTAAGCAGAGTCAGGCTTGGGTCTTGTGTAGGGCTAGATGACAATATAGGAGGACCAAGAGATTTTCCCTGAGTCTGGACTGTCATGAGTGGCAGGGTGTGTGGAATAGTGTGGCTAAGTATCTAGGCCAGTGGGCCCCACCAGTGCTTTGGAAGTGTCAGAGGTGGAAGGGAGCTGTATGGAGTCCCTGATGACAAGTTGCAGAAACTGCTGAAGGAGACGGTGAATCGAGTCAGTTTGCTGAGGTGAAAGCCATCCAGCTGGCCTTGGACATTGCTGAATGAGAAAAGCGGCCAGTACTTTACCTCTATACTAACTCATGGATGGTGGCAAATGCCCTGTGAGGATGGCTGCAGCAATGGAAGCAGAGCAGCTGGCAACATAGAGGTAAACACGTCTGGGCTGCTGCACTGTGGCAAGATATTGTTGCCCAGGTGCAGAGCCTGGTGGTGAAGGTACGCCATACAGATGCTCATGTACCCAAGAGTTGGGCCACTGATGAACACCAAAACAACCAGCAAGTGGATAAAGCTGCTAAGATTGAAGTGGCTCAAATGGACTTAGTTTGGCAACATAGGGGTGAATTATTTTTAGCCCTGTGGTCCCATGACACCTCAGGCCATCAACGCAGAGATGAAACATACAGATGGGCTTGTGATAGAGGGGTGGGCTTAACAATGGACACTATTGCCCAGGTTATTCACCACAGTGAAACATACACTGCAAATAAGCAAGCCAAGTGGTTAAAGCCTCTCTGGCATGGAGGACAATGGCTGAAGTACAACTATGGGGAGGCCTGGCAGATTGACTATATCACACTCCCACCAACCCGCCAAGGCAAGAGGTATGTGGTTAACATGGCAAAAGCAACAACCAGATGTCTGGAAACACACTCTGTGCCCCACGCCACTGCCTGAAACACTATCCTGGGCCTTGAGAAACAGGTTTTGTGGCCACATGGCACCCTAGAGAGAACTGAGTCAGACAGGGGGACTCGTTTCTGGAACAGCCTTATAGACACTTGGGCCAAAGAGCATGGCATTGAAGGGGTATATCACATCCCCTACCATGCACCAGCCTCTGGGAAAATTGAACGGTACAATAGGCTGTTAAAAACTACACTGAGAGCAATGGGTGGTGGGACTTTCAAACATTGGGATACACACCAAAGGCCAACTGGTTGGTCAACACCAGAGGATCTGCCAACAGGGCTGGCCAGCCCAGTCAGAACTTTTACATACTGTAGAAGGGGAAAAAGTACAGTGCACATAAAGAATTTGCTGGGGAAGACAGTCTGGGTTACTCCTGCTTCAGGTAAAGGCAAACCTACTCATGGGATTGTTTTTGCTAAGGGGCCTGGATATACTTGCTGGGTAATGTGGGAAGATGGGGAAATTCAATGTGTACCTCAAGAGGATTTGATTTTTTTTGTTCAGTATTTGAAGGGTAGCCTGTTGTGGTTGCAGACACTAGTATAGAGCTCTATAACTCAGAGTAACTAGTTCTGCTGAATGTCGCGCAGTTTTGCGGAAAGTTAAATAATGAATGCTTATAGAAAGTTATGTGCGTGAAAGTAATATGGATATTAAATCTGATTATCACAATTAAGAAACTAGTTTTTAATAATGTTACCAGTCTTTTCTTGATAAAAAAGATTCTACAAAATAAAGAAAACCAAAAAAACCCCAAACCAACAAAAAATCTCCAAACCAAATCTGTTTATGTTATTAAATACAACGTGTTAGAGATTTATGAGATTTTCCTTCTTTAAAATCAAGGGGCAAATTCTACTTTACTTTGCATTATGCTGTGTGCTCTGCTGCAAAATAATGGTAATGACCACTAAAATCAATTCAAACTCTTTAAGCTCTGTGGAAGTAAATAACAGTAACATAAAATTTAGCATGGTTTGGGTTACTGACAAGCCACAATAATTTCCTGGTAATGCTCAAGCTTCTTAAACAAAAGAAGGAATCTGCTGTCTCCTGAGGCCGATGCAGTCTCTCAATTTACACTACACTGTACTAGAACAGACCCTAAGCTAACCACAGGGATAAACATTAAATCTACTGCTTTAAAACAGTGTTCACTCATTCAAAGAGGTCCATTAAGTAAATCTGACATACAGTACTAAAATCTCTTTACATGCTGCAAATATTTCCTTGCAAATAAACCATAATAAAGAAACCCAAGCTTGATCTCAAGCTTTTATTTTGGAGCTTCAGTCAGGAATTGAGATTTAATCTCATCCAAATTGAATTAAGCACCTTAAATTAGCAAAACAAATTCAGTATTCCTGAACACTCATGAATTGAAGTGACAAGTGAAGAAAGACTTCCAGCTCAGACACATAGAGCATTTGATCAAGACAGAAGTGAACACAGCTCACTCATATTTAAAACATTCTTTCATATATTTTTAATAAAACAACTGATACAAATTCAAAACCAACTTCATAAATCAAACATTATTCAATGTATGAGGCTTCAAGGTTTCCCCTGTTATGGCTCTGAGCATGCATGTGTCTAAGACAAGGGGTTTGCACTTGAATGCTTGAGGTTTTATGAAAGGTTTATTGGATTTCGTAGTCCCTTAAGGGGAAACCCTTTAAATGTCTTTGCAATTATGAGTCTAATAACAATTTCAGCTCTTGGACAGAGCCTTGACTTGACAAAGATAAGGAACTGGAAGTTGCTCAGTCAATACAAAGCTATTAATCTCTGTCACCCTGCTGTCATTGTGGCTCAGGGAAACAATGTAGTTTCTTGACCTACGTGAAGTCATGTAGTGATTTTATTCAGGATGTCAGCATTCATCAGTACAGATTTTGTCACACTCCGACTCACTTGAAGAGCTTCCAGTTCTTTATCTTGACTGCTTTGACACCCTTCAGATACCAGTAGTTTGTTTCAGCCTCTGCTTTTTATTATTATTTAGCACTTACTCATGTGTAAAAGCCCCTAAGAATAAAGTTTTGAGTTGAAATATAAGCAGTTTCATCACTGCCTTCTGTGTCCTCAGTGAAGGACAGTTTTAAGTTGCAAAATGCCATACGTGCCTGCATATTCAAATTAAGGTTAATTTTGTTCATCTTCAGTAAAATTAAGTTATTATTTTTCCTTAGTGGTGTGCTTTCTAGTATCATACTTCCCTGATCTTGAAACACAGTGTGAGAAAGTTGATCAAACTCTTAGGAAGTTATCTAGCCAGTGTTATTTTTCATGAGCTAGAAATGCACTAGTGTAGATTTGTTATAAATAAGCTAAATTCAGTTTTCTTTATTGGTTAGTGCTCCTATGATATATGAGAAGCTACAAAACAGATTAGTTATTGAATGTATTTGAAGTCTTTGTGAGCAGAAGACCCCTTATTTTCTTCCAGAAGACTTCAGTGTAGGCTACAGTGTCATAGTTTAACAGATGTATACAAGTAATGTACTCTAGGTAAATATTAACACTTTATTAATTATCACATATTAACAGCAGACTGATATAGAACAATGTTATCAGTTCATACAGTATGATAACTGCACTCAAACCTTTAATAAATATTTGCTAAAACAACTACTGAATGATGAAAATGTGTACCGAAAAAGCTAATTAAATTATGAGTAAAATAATGTATGAATGATGATTAGATTGGTTGCATTGCCAAGCACCAATTAACAATATTATACTAAACAATATAGATAAATACTAGGAAAACTTAGCAAATATTAACAATCTCTTTAGCAAAATACTGATGAGAACAGCATCCTGATACTATACTAAAGGTAAAGTAACTTCACTGACTTTAGAAAACATATTTTTCTGAATAAATAGGGTTTTTAAAGTGAAATGATATTTTGGCAAACTTGCAATGTTGATCATTCTAGGTTGAGTAATGAATATGGATGACATGAGGAAGAAGAGGAGTTAGAGACATGTTCACACCTGTAGGGCTATGATCTTACCAGCATCACAGAGATGGGGTAGCTCCTTTGCCTGGAAGGATACAGGCTCCTTAGGAAGTTCAGAAGGGAGTGTCACCATCTACATCAATGACCATCTTGAGTGCATGGAGCACCACTTGCGGACAGCTGACAAGAAATCTGAAGAGGGGCTTTTGACAAGGACATGTAGTGACAGGACAAGGGGGAAAGGTTTTAAACTGACAAAGAGCAGACTGAGTTTTGATATTAGTGAGGGTGTTGAGGCCCTGGCACATGTTGCCCAGAGAAGCTGTGGCTGCCCCATCCCTGGCAGTTTTGAAGGCTAGGCTGCATGGGGCTTGGAGCAACCAGGTCTTGTGGAAGGTGCCCCTGCCTGTGGCAGGGGACTTGGAACTGAATAAGCTTTAAGGTCCCTTCCAACCTAAACCTATGGTATAAGACTGCAAGGGTTTCTTTTTCGTTTGTGTTTTAGTGTGGGGTTTTTGTTTGTTTGGGGAGCTTGGGAGCATTTTGTTTTGGTCTGAGTTTTTTTGGAGGGGGCTGGTTTTGATAAGAAATTACAAAACTAACTTGATCTTGAAATAAACCACTATGTAAGCTAACAGATAGCTCAGGTAAAGGTGTATCACCAGCAATAAACCCCAACTATTAAAGGCCTATTTATGAAAGTTAGGACAAATTTTTCCACAAAAATTAGTATACATCTATGAATTCACATACCTAACCTTTGTTTTGGTTAGGTAAATATGAAGTTTCCATTAAAGTTTAAACAAAAAAAGTTTCAGCAATCAATCATATTTCTTTCAGATAGTCTAGGAATTTTCTATCAACTCTTTTTCTTTTCTTTTTTAACTCTTCTTCCTCACTTTTCTATTTGTCTTTTTATTATGTTCCTCTCTTTGTCCTACTGCTCTTATGCTCTTATTCTTTTTTGCCCTTGCATCTGTCTCTACTGTCCATTTGTTTTGCTGAACAGGTTGCAGAGCAAGTTATTATTTAACTTTGAAATCCTCCTACTGAAACTGCAACCTGCCTGCTGGTCTTACACTTGCCAAATAAGTATGTAGCCCTTCTAGTGTACAAGACTGACAGAGGCAGTGCTCTTTTCAGGAAAGTCAACATGAATAAAGGTGAGAGTAGGTAGCTGCAAAAAAAAGCTAAGAGTTATATGCAAATGAAATTTTTGGCTGTTTGTTCTCTGTAGGCTTCAAAGAAAAAACTCTTAAAGTCACTTCATAATGCAGGTTCAACTCATTGAAGAAAGTAGTTGCATTATTTTCCCTTTTTATGTGGGACACTCCTAAAAATCTGCTCACTCGGAAGACATACATTAAAGTGTCTTCTAGTAACTACAGAAATTGAAGCAAATGAACAAAGTGAATTAATGTATCATTTGTCTTCTTCTAGATTTAGTTCTGTCAAGGCAAGGATCTATGTCCATTGAAACCTGTAAAGCTGTTTCCAGTAACAGAGGCTTAGCACCTACAGGTATAGTTGGAATTGCTCTACTACTTTCTCCTTTACTGCTTTACTAATTTCTCCTACTTTCTTTCACATTAATATATTCTATACCAAACTAACTGCCAGTATTTTTCAGTGTATTTTCTTCCTCAGCTATTACTCTCCCTTCTTTTTTCTGTCCACTTATTGTCTTTATCTTTTCCTCAACTTCATTAATCACCTTTTCTGCTATCACAGAAATACTTTCTGTATCTTATCAAATAAGAAATACAACTCCTTAGCTCATGACACGTCTTACATATTTTAGAAAAACTTGCTGTCAGTGCTACTGAGTAATAAAAGAGATATTGACAGATGCTTCACTGACAGGATGGCCCAGCAGAACAGTATCACAGCAAACCTTATTCTGATGAAGAGGCTGGAGTAGTTCCAGTGCTTACTGGCTACCAGAAGCATGGAGACGATCAAAATTCTGTTTCACAAAGAATTAAAATTACCAAAATTACCAAGTTCCCTCCCACTATATATAACCCCACACCCCCCCCAAAAAAAAATCAAAACCAAACAACAACAAAAATAGCCCCAAAAACCTAAAAAAAAAAGCTTTTTCATTTTAGTATAATGCAAATTAGTAAAAACCTGTAAAGTAAATTTGAAACAAAAATGTAAAGTCTCATGTCAGCAATTCAAACCTTTCTTTATTCTTTCTTTGAAATTAAGTTCTGCAACAAACAAACCCTTGGTTTCATGAATTTTTTTGAATGCAATATATACCTAAAATAATATAATTTTAATGTGTTTGTGCTTTGGGTTTTGGTGGTGTTTTTATTTTAAGACTCAGATAGCAGTTCTACTAGGCACTGCACATATGTATTTACAATACATGCATAAGTCAGTCTACACAGAGGAATGAAAAAGTGGTTTAGAACTGAATTTTACAGATGAAGTAATAACTTTGCTGTCTAAGTAGTTCAAGGCATAGCAGAAACTAATCTCAGTCAAGGAGACTCCCGCTCTAGTGCCTTAATTAAGTCTCTTGTTCTCTAACTCAATGAAATCATAAATGCAAAATGAAATTGTGTTTCTTAATATCTATCAGAATTTGGGGAAATACTATTAATCTTACCAATTCTGAAAATAATTCTGTCTCACTGAAAGTGAAGTTTAAACATTTATCATGTAGTGAAAGCTAAACTGAAGAGTCAATCTAGTGATTTTTTTTGTTGTTGTTATTTCTGGTAGATTAGAATATAAACACTTCAGTTTAATGGTAAATATGACTATTGTGCTGGGCAGTCCATAAGAAACATATGGCACTTTGTTTTTCTCCCCAGTGAAACTGCAATTATTGCACCTTACAAATCCCAGCAGCTAAAGTGAGAGTAACAAAGCAATGTGTATTTTCACACAAATCAAGGGCAGATCTAGAGATTTGTCCTGACAGAGCAGTCTAAAGACCAATTTCTTGTTTCTGTCAGGTAAAGTGATGTCTTAACAACAATCTTGGTGGGATAAAAATTTCAACATAAAATCCCCCTCTGAAACTGTCAGCCCTTGTAAGAGACCTAAGTTTGCAGTATTAGAATGTTCTTGCTCTCCATAGTTATTTACACTGCTTGTAGTTTACTTCATCCAAATTTTATAGACAGTAGGAAACAATTGTATTCGGATTAGTCTTATGGTAATTTTTTAACTGATATTTAATATTTTGCTCATTAAATTTTATTAAATATTACTATTACAAAGAAGGGATTTACACAGTAGTAAAAAAGGTTTTAAGAAGTTACTTAGCAAGGTATAGTTGCAGAACAAGTAAGTAGAATTCTACTATTTTAAATTTTGAGCTTCTGAAGTTTCACAGCTCTCATATATAGGCATATTTGAGTTTACTCATTCACAAATCATGGTATGTTACAACATAGATTTGATCTCATTCAAGCATAAACCATTCCGGAGTGAAAAATTACTATGCATTAACCACTGTTAAATAGCTTCTGAAAGCATTTGCTTTTCGTCCCATGCCTCATTATTCACCTTACTGCAGATCTGTGGGTGTAATAACAGCAGCCCTATTGCATGAATTTCATGTTACATGAAATGTAACATGATTGCTTAGATTCAGTTTACTACTTGACCACTGTGGATCTGGAAGTTGTCACTATGAACAGTAATGCTTTTTTGAATTTATGCATGGGAAATACCAACACTCTGTAGTCTCCTATTATAGGAATTAAAGACAAGGTCTTAAAATTTATTAGGTGTAGCCATGTATGAAAAAAGAACTCCTTCTTTCAAACAGAAGTTATTTACACAGCACTCCTACATCAGGAACATTAAATGTATCATTAAAGTTCTGAACAGAATAATAATGCACCCCCATTACACATGGTCTGTTAAAAATGAGAGCACCTTTTGAAATCTCTCAAGCAGACAAAGCAAAGGTACTTCATAAAAAGACAGTGGAAGTCACACAACATTAAGACAAGAGAGTTCAAAAATGACATTCTGACTTTGGCAGTGGATTACAGAGTTTAGAATTATGTTGCCTATTTTGAAAGCTAGTGGATAGTACTCCTTCTTCTCTCACAGTCCTTTTGTTTGTTTTTAACTTGTAGAGTTTGCACACTTTATGAAGGACTTCAATCAGTAAAGTGCAATGGATTCATTTCTTTTCTCTTTTCTCCTCTATCTGATCTCTTCGTTATCATCTTTGACCTTTGGGTAAATTGGATTTGATTTTAAGTTGCACATCCATTACATCTTCATATGGACTCCTACAGGACACCTGTTTTGAAATTGGTTCTTTATACAACAAAGATATTTTACTTTTCAAAAAGACAAAGAAAGCATTTCACATTAAACTCAAACCCATGATATAAGTCAATGTGTTAAAGAATAGTGAACAGGAGAAAACTGGTGATATTTTAAACACTAAAACCAGTCATAGGTGTCACCCAAAATGTCTTTCTGACATTAACACAAAATTCAGAAAAAAAGATTTGTTTGGATGAAGACTGCACATTCACCATTAAACCCTTTTCCAAATGGGAAGACTATCATGTTGTTAATCTGGATACATTTTACTGTATTATTCATAAATGACAACAGATATTTGAAATTAGTCTAGAGGTAATCAACTACAATATGCAACTATACTTATAGCAGCTTTTCATCAGGCCCTGCTTTAATATGCACAGACACACACAAAAAAATCTTCATGAAGCAGAAGTGCTGTTGATGGAAAAGATTTCAACTTCAAACAATTCCCCATGGTGGGTATAGACAATTTTATCTATCAATTATTTTACTATTTGTCAATGGCTTGCATACATGCTTTCAGCTATTAATTATGTCACCCAGCTCTACTCGATTGTCTTTAAAACACTGCCACACACTGTACCTTATCTACCTATGATACCGTTATCTAAGAAGTGTTGCATATATATGCAATACCTTTCAAAAATTGTTAATAATACAAGCCAAAATTTCAGCCAGAGGCAAAGTGCAAGAAAAATATACAAACAAACAAAACCCCAAAAACCCTTCATAAGGGAATCAAAGATCTAGCACTGTAGAATTTTCCTGCTGACTGGCTGAGTCTATTTAGAGACAAAACAAGGCTTGCCCACATATATTATTGAAGCTATTAGCAGAGTTCCAATAATTCCAGTCGCTGGAACCATTACAAACATTAAGAATTATAGTGAATTTCCATAAGAAAAGAAAAAAATCCACACCTTTCCTCTATGTTAAGGCACTTACTGTAAATAACAATTTGGCTGATTCACAAAAGGTCTTTTGTTATGGTAATTCCCAGGTTTACTGTTCTGACAATATCGATGAGTCTTTTACTAGAGGTTCAAAGACAGTAATGGGAGTAATATAAATAACAGTTATGAGAATGACAATCAGGAGGAATGGTACAAGCAGTAAAGGGACTCTCAAAGTCAAGACAGGGAAGTAAAAACAGGTTCTAAAAGGAGTAATGTTTGTAGCATTAATGAATGTGTTCTAACTAGTTTTAACTCAGCTCAGCTGGGGCCACAGCTATAAAGGAAGAAGGTGGAGTCCGTGTAAAAAAAGCTGGGAGCAGCCCAGAGAGTATACTGCATGTGACAAGTTCTTTAATATCTGTGTTGCAATTAGATAGCTTGAAGTTAGCTTAGTTATGTTTACAGTCACAAACCTCAGTTGCCTGAAAGGATGTCTGTAAATTTTAGTGTAACTATTGCTGATCACAATGTCAGAATTGTGACTTCTGAGTCCTAAAATAAGCCAAGATCCAGATAGGGAGCAAGCACCAACACCTACGGAAAAAAAAATAATTACCATAACCCTATGCTATGGTACTTACACCCTCAAAGATGTGAGGATTTCAAACTCAGATTCTGAAACAAACTCTGCTTTGCATTTACAAGTAGCTGCATCACATGGCTATGTTTTGAGTCTGAGTTATTTTTGATATACAGATATGTACATGTAGCTACATATGCACACATATGACAGATAAATGTAAGCAAAATACAATGACTTGGCTTGATAAATAATTGTCTTGAAATTCTGAACTCAATCTTAGCTCTAAAAGAAAATATTCTTCTAAGAAGAGGAATTTTATGCTAGTGTTGATGGGCTTAGTCTAAATTCATAAACTGTGTAGGCAGGATGAACTTCTCTGATGTCAATATACCCAGCTACTTGATATCTTGATACTGTTCATTTTTAATTAAAAAAAAAAAAAAGTGTATCTCAAAGATGTTAAGTTAAAAAAAGTTAAGCAGTGGGACAATATTTCTCACTGGAAACATTCACTGAAGTCACACCAGCAGATAATCTGATAGTACTCAGTTTATTCCCTGCAAACTCAGTAGGAAAAGGTTCTAACCCCATGCCTGGGAAATGTTTCTGAGAAAGTGAGTGCTAATTAATAATATTATGGCACTTCCCTGCCTTAATATTTGCTTAAATTACTTACTGTAACTAATCCCTTTGAGGTTTATCTTACAATCACAAAAGTTAAATACAAAGCACTCTGAGAGATATTCAAAGATATCTTCCTTTTTCCTACAGCTTGCTAAAGATGCACAACCCTGAATCTTGCAGAACAGCATTAAAGACTTGCTTCCAAAATTAAGTCAGAGAATGTGACCTTCCGTGGGAAATTTGACGTGAGTAGCACACAAACAGATGGCAGAGAGTAGACAAAGTACCAGCAATGCTAAGGAGCTCAGTTCATTGTAGCAGTGAGTTAGTGAGGTAAATAAATAAATAATTAAAAGGGTTGAAAGCCTTCTGTTATTTTCTTATGGGGCTTTTCTCTTTTGATGACTGTGCTAACAGACCTTGTTCTGTTTATTCATTGAAATTTATGTTTATATTCCATGTGAGATGCTCATCTATCTGCCAACCTGTGTCAGCAGAATTATAAACCTGTCAGTGGGACAGTATTTTAGTAGTAACCTATGCTGGCTGTAAAAAACAAATGCAAATCTTCTGACAATTACTTATATGCAATGAAAATAGCACTTTCAACAAATAACGCTGTCAAATAAAATAGTGATGCTACTTATCTTTAAAACAATGAATTTATATCATATACTTTGAATTATGTTAAGATTTTTGAAAGGCTTTATTTCTTCTACTACCTTAAGAAAATTGAAGGCAATTTCAGATATATCCTGAATGCAGTTAGAGATGAAAGTGCCAACCAACCTTCCTGAGCATTTTGCAAGGCCGTGCTGACATTGCATTGACTGAATCCAACCATGCAAAAATTATCTCCCCTAGCCCACAGGTGTTAACATACTTGAAGCTGCCATGTCAATATGTAGGTAGGGATTTGCATATTGCTATAGTAAAAATGCTATATTATAATCAAGCAGGTATATTTGCCATAAAGCATTAATTCCATTGCATTTCCTCTTCATGGGTGAGGTTATTTACTTCATTGAATTAACTCGATTCAGTAACAATGGAAGGGGAATCACAGGTTCCTCTCAATGCCACGGTGAACAAAAGTATCTCAAGATATAATATTCTGGCTTTAGCATTGTATTTAGAGCTGAAGGTGTACAAAAATTTATGACTTTATTCAACCCAAAGGTATGAAGCAGACTTATCTGAACAGTACCTTTACCAGCGTGTTTTGCCATTACAATGCATGGTGCTCATATCATTAAATAAGGAGTAGAAGAGATTGCGAGAGGTTATCTGGTGTATTTTCTTGCCTCAAGGTTTTGTGGCAGCATGACTATTGCTAGTCTATTATGTGAACGCACAATAACCAATTAGCTATAAAATTAATCATAGCATATTAAAACTGCAAAACAGTGCTTGCAATATGTACTCATTTTATAGATAAGCTAAATTAGTGTAGCTATAGCAAATTAGCTCTGTTTCAGGAATTACAAAGACAAACAGATCACATCTTTCAGTCTCTGTATGCACGAGGATTAGAGAGAAATTGATTCATAAAACCAGACTAATTTTATTTACGCACTCAGGGCATTCTTTCATGCAAGTCTTAGCTTCCAATGAAGAACCATATAAAATGTTTAAATGTATAAAATCACACCTCTTTTATTTGAGAGACATTATAAAGGAAATATAAAAATCATATTGGGTTTTAAAGAAATAAGATAAATGTTAAATTCATGTATTTTTTAATTAGTGTGCCATTGTAAATGAAGCTTTAACATCTTTTCTTCCACTTCAAATACACCTTGAGTAAGAAAATGTGAAGTATTTTACAACTGAACAAAATAGAAAATTTTTCCAGTTTAAAGTTGCTTCTCAACTTCCCATTCCCCTCTTAAAAGTAAATAAGTTTTTAATCCTTTTATTTGATATTTCCTATAGCAAGAAGGATGTTACAGCTAAGCCTGCTGCTTCCAGCTATCATGTTTTTATTTAAAAACTAAAAAAAAAAAAGAAAACCCCACCAAAAACAACCCCCCCAAAAAATATATCCCTTACTGCAGTGAATTATTTTTTTAAAAAAGCTTTCCAATAAATGTTATTTGCACTGTCAACTAGAAGCTTCAGAATTGCAAAATTTTAAATATAACCATGAATAAATAAACACGTTTTTCCAGTAGAAATTTTACTGCTAGTATCCAGTCTCACTAATGACAAGAGTATCCAAAAGTAATAAAAGCAACACAAAAACTTGAGTAGAAACTAGGAAGGAGATCCATAGTCTCCCTACATTACCTGAAAATACATGAATGCATTATTATTCATATATTATCTCCTTGAATCTTATTTACCTCAGTACTCATTAAATTTTTGCCATAGTTTCAGGCATCTCCATGTGATGGAGAGAATACCAGAAGAAGATTGTGAGAATGAATTTTCGTCCTTCTTTGGCATAGATATTTATACTTCAGAGAAAGAGGTTCCGTAATACCTATGCAGTTGGAGACAAGTTTTCAAAAGAACTAAGCATGCTGAGTGGAAAAGTCAGTTTTAAAACTGGTCTTAGGTGTCACAATGGGAACAGTGCTGGGACGTATTTGAAAATCTGTCCCTGATATACATGCCCTAGTTGGAGTTAATATCTTTTAAAATTTTGTCTCCAGCTACAAATGCTTGAGAATTAGGCTTTGGGCTTGTCTAGGTTTATTTTTATATAACAGATCCTTTTCAGAGATTTTTGAGGACCTACAGTTCATGTACAAGTTCACATGGTCACTAGATACTTAGCAGGTATGAACTATTGGCCTATACTAATTTCTAAATATTGAGGTTATTCATTACTGGAAAATTGTCAAGTCTACTTTTTGTATCCCTTCCTTAGTCACATTGCTTGACAAAGTAGCTTCAAACCAACCTTTTTTCCTTGTGATTCCTTTAGCAGTTGGTCAAATTAATTCTGCATATTCATTATTAAAGTGTTCTAAATGACAGTGTGCTCCAGAAAAACTTCTGACAAGACAGACAACCAAGAGACTGAAAGGTGATAGTCTTTTACCATTTCTGAGTAATGTGGCTGCCAAAACTCATGGACTTGAGGAGGTTTGACCTTGCACAGGCAGTGATCTGTCTTCATGAAAACTGTCATATGCACATTCCTCAATTTCACAGAGAAAGAACTGGAACTGTAAAACAAGAGAACCTTGGACACCCCTAAAGAGAAAAAATTGTATGAAGCTTTCAGGGCCTCACCAACAGCTAAAATTAACTCCAAATCACCCATGTGGATATATTCTGTTGCAAAAAAATTTGCCATAAGCCATAGCAATTACTATCTTCCATGGCCACTACAACTGCAAATGAAAGTTTCTTTCCACTTACCAGATCTAAAAAGCTACTAAGTTTTCATTAGCACAGAACCACTTTTTGCAAGGACAAGAAAAAATTTGCCATGCTAAATGTGGCTTGAAATGATAAGAAAGCATTTTATATAACAAAACATGCATTTTTAAAGAAGGTCACTATCATTTAATGCCACTGTTGTATGTTGAGCAAATCTGTTCATTTTCCCTTGCAGAAAATACAAGCAGCCATTAAGAGTCCAGAAGGGCTAAGGGAAATGCAATGTTTTAATTGCTTTGCCTTGGGAATGTTGCAGAAGCTGGTCTTGCACAATGCATACGTTGACATCTCAAACAAAGATTTATCTATGGAATTTGAAATTGCTTTAAAAAGAACATGCATGAACCTGACAAAGTACTGACTGAAGACCAAGTATTGGCTTATTAAACAACATAAACAAAGGAAGGATGCCTTCATAACTGATTTGTCATGTCCATCTGGGATCATTTTAAGCTGACAGGAGTAGCATATTATTGAGGGACAAAATTCAGGAGGAATTTGGAGGAATTCAAGAAGAATTATTACTGTTTTGTACAAAAAATAAATTTATTTATTGCCACACTTTAATTTTCTCTCAGTTTGAGAACAAACAACAAGCATCATGTTGGAAATTTAGGTATTTTTAATTTGAGGAATAGAAAAGCTAATTATTAATAATCCTGCAACAAGAAGTGTTCCTAATACTGGAATCTGAGCAAGGATGACACAGATTCTTGATACTGTATGCATAGTACCTAATACAATAAGGATCATGGCTTGGACCTTAAGCAATCAATGCAGATTAATAATAACTACCTGGTTTTGATTTTAGCTGTGCTGAAATATAGGGGTGGTTGCTATTCATACCCCAGTATGTAAAACACCAAGTTATACACAGCTATATGAAAAAATACATAAGGGAGGGGGGAAAAAAAAAAGAAAAAAAGAAGTATTTTGCCACTGTCTAAATAGTTCTGTAGCCCCTTACAAACATGTAAACCACTAACAGATAAAATAAATTATATACAATGAAAGCAATGGTCTTCCCAGTCCAAGTTAAAACAAGTATTTTAATCACACCTCAGTGTTACCAAGATTTAATATTTTATGGCAACTCACATGTCATTTTAAAAGACCTTCTTATTGAAATAAACTGTTTGCATGAAATATTCCAATCTTAGTTTAGATTCAATAAAAAGTAAAAAAGTGATATAAGCCTCAAGACTCTCAGCAGGAAAGCTAGAGGAAATTGATTTATAGATTAATGGGTCTGTTGGTTGGGATTTTCGTTTGGGGAGTTTGGGGGGGGGGGTTCCAGCTTCATGGTGTTTACATATGAGAACCGTGCAATACTGCTTCTTAAGGGCTCCTTTTAAATCATAGCATAGTAATGGGAGGATATTACCAAGCTGTCAATAAAATAAACTGCTTGCATTTAATTACTTGCATCCTAAATGAAATCTAGAATCTATTGGTTAGAAGGAGAGGGGACAGACATTTAATATCAGCCATCGTTCCTCTGATTTTAGGAAAATCACATGTTGATACTATGAACATACAAATTTCTTCACAGATCATTACAGCTAGGAACACCAGAAAAGTTAAAGACTTTAAGTATAAACAAGCCTTCTAAAGTACGAAGGAATTACTCCTATTTTGCAAAAGGAGAATTTAATAATAGAACTGAAGTGAGGCTAGAGGAACAGCAACTTTTGCAAGGTAGTAAAAGTAGGTACAAGGAACCCTGAGTATCACAGGCATTCAGCTCCAAAATATTGTGCATGTAACCTGTATAAAGCAATTTAATTATTTACTTGACACTAGAAACCAAGTTGGGAAGAGTGCTCGGATTATCCATGCCCGCACAGATCATTCGATCTTTGATAAATGCTGATGTCTGCTTCATGGAGGTGGTTATGAGAGATAAATCATTATTATAAACCCCCCCCAAAAAAAAGTAACTGAAGTCCATCTTTACAAACATTTGTGTTCATACACTACCCACTCTTCACTAATTGCAACTAATTACTGTACTATGTACCAGCACTAGGCACTCAGTTATACTGCAGTCAAATATACTCCAGTGCTCTGCTGAATTAAATAGCTACCTGCCTACTTGTTCCATCTCTGCAAATTAGGAAGGGAACCACATATTGCTACAACCAGCTCCTCAGGGAAAGCAGCCATGTTCCTACCACATTTCCAAATGTAAGCAAGTGAAATGTTATTACTACGAATAAAGAAAGTTAATTCTAGATTAGGCAGTTTCAAACCACAGCAACAAATCCCATCCTTGCCTTTTAGAGATCCCCACTATCTTTATTGATCTGTTTATGACCATGGGCTCTTTTAGAAAATGTCATATCATCTAACTGAAAAGAAGAATATAGGTTTTGGGTTGCTTATGTTGTATTTACTCTAAAATTACCTTCATTTTCTACTCGATTTTAAAAGTTGAAACTAAATCAGTGATAACACAGTTGCATATGTTATATCCATGGACAGTACTAGCTCGCCATTATTAAGGGAACAATGCAGCAAATGCAATAGCTAGTCATGCATACGAGAAGTTCCAGTGGTTAAACTTGAAAATAAGGATGATATTTAAAAAATAAAGACCAAATTTTTTATCACATCCTTTGAGTCTTTCATGTATGAAAGAAGCAGCTTCACACCTGGTAATATTAAATCTGTTTCAGAGATCACTGGTTTAGTCCCTTGGACTATCTTATATGTTTTTATTCATCTCCCATTTTGAAGCATTTTTCAAGAAACACTTGGGATATATTCTGGCAGCTTTGAATATCTGCAGTGAAACTGTCACCATGTCTGTTACCCTTCCATTCACCAAGCAAAGTAGAATCACAGAATAATTTAAATCCCCCAGTTTCTTAAAAGTGAGAAAATAATGGAAATGGTTATATTCAAGACACCTGTGATGAAAATGCCTCCATTTTAGTGGGAAAAAAAAAAAAAACCCAATACAATAAAAGGTAATTTCTTATTTGAAGAAAGTGCTGAGGTTCTGCTGCTTCCTATGTTTAAGGACAGAAACACAAACAGAACAAACACAACTATTCTCATTATTTATTGATCTTAATTGAAGCTATTTTGCCCAAGAAAACTTTGAACTTTTGTATTCCAACAGTCAAGGAAACAGCAGTCCCATTGTTTTCAGCACTAGATCGGTTCACTAGCTGATTAGGCATGATGACCTGATAGTATTTCTGCCACTTTTGCTAATACATATCATTCAGGGGTTTATGGCTGCTTTACAGGAATCAACAGAAGCAACTGAGGGAAGTTACGCTGTATCAGGGCCTCAAGCAGCTGCAGCACTTCAAGTCACACAGAAGTCCTTGCTGAACCAGGGTCTGAATTTGCAGAACTGGAAACATTTCCAGAGCAATTTTTTAAATCTTCTTTCCAAAAGAATTCAGCAGTAGTTTTTACAGTCCATGAATACTTTAAGCTGCTATAAACTGTTTATCTTGCTAAAAGAGTTACTCATGACCATTTCTGGTTTGATACCTGTCTCTCTTAATGCTGTCTTCTTGGTATTGTACCATGAACCAGATCAGGAAAAGTACACAGGCTAACCACTTTTTGTTGAATCAGTTACAATCCAGACTAGTTTCCAAGTCCACGTAGGCACATTCATGTCACTATGAACTATCTGAAGGCAATGGGTGGGTGGACTTATCAGTAAAGACCAGAGACACTGCTTTTTCTAAGCAAACCAAAAAATTCCAGCTTATGCAGACTTACATGATTTGTAGAAATACCATATTAATCATGCCATTGTTCATAAAATCTGAACTCAAAAGGAGTGCAAGCACTGCACAGACAAACGGACACAACTATAAGTTTATCCAAATATAAAAATCACTTGCACTGGAATCTTGGGAGAAAGCTGCCCATGCTCTTGCAAAAAATCCCTTGGAAATTTTTAATGGACTCAAATATTCAAAAAATTTTATTCATCTAAAAAAAAAGATGACACTATCCTAGCAGCGAACCACCTTATTATATGTTATTAGCTCATTGACTCAGGAGGAATAGTGCCATCTACTGAATTTACTATACTCGTTACAACAGAACAAAATCATCTCTCATCAGCTGGTTATTGTACTTGGATGAGTCATTGTCCAGTTAATTTAATAGAATGTTGCTGTAGTACAGACACTTCAAATCACTTGGCACCTGCTGTTTTTCCTTTGCCAGTAGTGTATTTCAAAAGCTTATTAGCAAAACAAAAGAAATAAGGTTCTTCCTCTCAAATATTTGCGATTATTCTTTCAAGAACCTTATATGGGCACAGAGTGCTTGGAACAGTCCAGAGGGGAACTAACTGTTGGCTGCTAAATGATACAGAAAAAGATAGAAGCCTGGAACATGTGAGTAATGAAACAAGTCAGGAAAATATAAATCTGTGTTTGCTGTTTCTGTAAATATCCAAGGAAATCCAAAATCCAGCAGTGCAAGCATATGTTATTAAAAAATACACAATGAAAGAGATTACCATGGGTAACCAACAACACCACCAACAAAATGTCTGGAATCCAAACAGAATATATTTCAAACTGTTGAGGGGAAAAAATAATGAGATGAAAATAGTTTTGGCGATATTAAAAGAACAGATTGAGGTTAACAAGATGAGGTTTTTAACCATATGCATCTCTTAAGCAGTCACTTAAAAAAGCTAAGTCCTTCTAGGCCTTCCACTGAACATTCAGCCTATTACTAGCAGAAAAAGAAGCAGACAGACAGGCCAGCAAGACCAGAAGGTATGTAGCTACCTGTAACAGCATTCCAATCGTGAGAGTATCCCACCATATCTCTGCAATTGCAAAGATATTATGACCCTGAGAGCTCACACAGATCTCCAGTTCTTCCTATTTATTCCTATTGCTGCATGCACTGGTGTACAGGTATTTCAGAGAGGTATTTGAGTGTGTATGTTTTCCAGAAGGGATGCAATATGATCTACCGTCACTTAATCTATCATTTGATATATCATTTGATCTATCAATATCATTTTAGTTTGTGAAGTTCATAATAGTTTCTTAACACTTTCTCCATATCCACCCATCATCTCAAAGCATGGTGTCTCCTAGTGAATCTTTAACCCCTGCTCTCATTCTGTGAGAGAGCAACTGTGATGTACTGCGCTCTGCCTAGGGGTGGATAGGTAAGAATTAAGAGGCAGGCTAACAATGGCTACCTGTGGTGGGTGTTTACTACAGGTCACCAGATCAGGAAGAAGCTGATGAAGCCTTCTACAGACAGCTGGAAGCAGCCTCACAATCACAGGCTCTGGTTCTCATGGGAGACTTCACAGGTGTTACTGGGGACCTTGGTATCTGAATGTCTTCTTTGCTTCGTTACTGAAGGTCATCCCTCAGAAATCTTAGACCCTGGAGGCCAGAGAGGAATTATGGAGAAAGGAAAGCTTTCCCTTGGTTGAGAAAGTATTGGGTTAGAGATAATTTAGGCAAACTTGATAGCAACAGATTCACAGGTGCCAACATTATGGACCTAGAAGTGCTGAGGGAGGTGGCAGATGCTATTGTTAAGCAACCCTCCATTATCTTTGGAAGGTCATGAAGAACAAATGAGGTGTCTAAAGACATTGCCACTCCAGTTTTTGAAAAGGAGGACACAGAAAGCTACAGGCCAGTCAGCCTCATTTCCATTCCTGGAAAGGTGGTAGAACAGCTCATCCTGGATGTCATCTCCAAGCATGCAGCAGAAAAGAAGGTTATCAGGAGTAGTCAACATGGATTCACCAAGGAAAAATCGTGTTTGACAAACCTGTTAGCTTTCTATGGTGGAATGACTGGCTGGGTAGATGAGAGGAGAGAAATTGATGCTATCTACCTTGATTTCAGCAAGGCTCTTGACACTGTCTCCCATAACATCCTCATAGGTAAGCTCAGGAATGGAAGGTTAGATGAGTAGACAGTGGATGGATTGAGAAGTGGCTGAATGGCAGAAGTCAGAGCATTGTGATCAGTGGTGCTGTCTAGTAGGAGACTTGTGCCTAGAGATGTTCCCCAGGGGTCATTCAGTGGTGTGACCACTCTTATTCAGCTTACTCATATCAAAGACCTGCATGAAGGGCTAGCATGTACCCTCAGCAAGTCTGCTGACATTACAAAACTGGAAGAAGTGGCTGATACACCAGAAGTCTGTGCTACCGTTCAGTGAGACCTGGACAGGATAAAGAGCTGTGTAGAAAGGAACGCAATGAACTTCAACAAAGTGTGGGATCCTGAACCTAGGGAGAAATAACCCCATGCATCCGTACAAGTTAGAGACTGACCTCTTGGAGAGCACCTCTGCTGAGGACCTGGAACTCCTAGTGAACAAGATAGCCATAAGCCAACAGTGTGTCCTTTTGGCCAAGAGGTCCAATGGGTGCCTTAGAGTGTGGACAGCAGGTCAAGGGAGCTATCCTTCCCTCTACTCTGCCTTGGTGAGGCCAAATCTGAAGTGCTATACCCAGTTCTGGGTTCCCCAGCAGAAGACAGACAAAGAACTACTGGAGATGATCTGGTACAGAGCTACAAAGATGATTAGGGGCTGAAGCATCTCTCTTACAAGGAAAGGCTAGGTGAGCTGGGCCTCTTTGGCCTGAAGAAGACAACTGAGGGGGATCTTTTCAAGAGTGCCCAGGATAACGGGCAATGGACACCAACTGAAACACATCTGAAGTTTCATCTAAACATAAGGAAGAACTTTCCTTTGAAAGAGACAGAGGACTGGAACAGCTGCTCAGAGAGGTAGTGGAGGCTCCTTCTCTGGAGATATTCAAAACCCACATGGATACAATCCTGTGCAACCTGTTTTAGATGAACCTGCAGGAGTGTTGGACTAAACAGTCTCCAGAGACCCCTTCCAACCCCAACCATTCTATAATACTTATGCCTATATATGAAGAATATACAAGTGCTTTATCATCAGTAATGTTAAGAGGAAATTCAAAGAATTTACTGACATTGAAATTGCCAAGTGACTAAGGAAATGTGCACATTACTTAGTCTTTCACTTTGTTAAACAGCTAGGATAAGAGGCTATTCTATGGTTAGTCACTGAAAATACAACAATGACGCAATTTTTTTTAATTTTATAAATAACTAAGTATGGCCTAGTAATCATAAAATCAGATTCAGAAATACCCTTTAGGTATTCCTTGGACTTGACAGTCTAGAATCCAAATAAACACATTGTTCTTAGAAATCACAAACACTGAAAAGAAGAGTTTTTACTCTAACATTGAGTACATATACATTTTCTAGGAAAAAAAAACAGAAATTAAAGGAAATAATGTGGAAGTGTATAAATGTTTTAGCTCTGTGAATCATACAATACAAAGTTGCTATCCTGTAGTTCTTATTCAGACACATAGGACTTTTGACTATAAGAAATAAAAGCCAAAATCTTTGAGCTGCAAAAAATAAAATAGGTATTTTCCTTAATATTAGAAACAATGCTTTTGATAACTGTTTTGAAAGATAACTGTTTTATTGCTACATATTGCAATTACTAAAAATTCCAGATTAGATTTTTCCTTTTGCATAGTGTGTAAATTTCTACAGGTATGCTTTAAAGCTGATTTCAAATTGGTAAATACTAAAAATACATTTAATGAATTACAAATGTACCATGTAATTGTTAAATCATTTTTGCAGACATTTTTGTAGGTCTACATATGTTTCAATGTTTTTTTCCCCCCAGAAAAATCAAATACCATGAACACACACCTTGAGAGAATAGTCTCATTGTAACCTTTAAAAACTCTGTGGATTTTTAAGTTATCTTGTTAAGCAGCAGAAACCCTATTATATGAGCTATCTGTCCACTCACAGAGCGTAAGTTGCCAGCTAAGAGCGCAGCTTCATCCTATACTTGCTGAAGTCAATGGAAAATATGTTTGCATGATTTTGTAACTGAAATGTATAGCAGTCTTTCCAATTACTTCAATGAGTATTGAATTGGTCCCATCACCAGCAGCAGAAGCTATAGTCACTGTGAGTAATATATGACTGTCCTTAGGCTGCAATGTATTTGCATAAACCTTTTGTTGAATAACTTGAAGAATAGAATAAATCAAAATTGAAATCTATTCACAGGTAAATGGCAAACCAGAAAAGAGATTTAGTGAGTTAAATTATTCACCATGCTCCAGTGAAAGCATATTTCACAGATTCACATTCCCAAGTGAGCTCATGGTCTGCCACAGGGTAGCTAAATTTAGTAAGAATAAGCATCTCTGGACAAATAACAGCCAAATACAACAGGTGCCTTAATACATGCATTCAACATCTGCTATTTTGCAGAAAAACACAATCACACATATATGGTCCTCATTTGATTTATTCATACTTCCAGTGTGTACAAAGCTCTTTTGTAATGGACACCCAAACACACCCTTGGGCTAATATGCATTTGTGATACTGCATTAAATACAAAACTCAATGTTTTTTTCCTGTGCCTAATTCATTTATAATATTAAAGTCTCCATTGTTACATCTACTGCAATTTCTGTGAACTACTTTCCTTTATATTCTGTGAGATGAGGTGACCAGAACTGAAACCACAAACTCATATGATGGCATTATGTCTATATACATAGAACACTAAGAGCACCGCTATGGGGAAGTTAACCACAGGCAGACCAAATACACACTTCCTTTCTATATGATAGTATCTGTATTGTGGTTCTATAAACATGGGAACTGTATTTCAAAGTCCTCTGTGGAGTTCTCCAACAGAGTACTAGTTTTTCCCATATAATTTATATCTGTATTTCCTCCAGCACATTATTTTGTAATCCTCTTACCTTTCACTAATGCTTACTCTGTTAGATGCACTCTACTTCAAAGGAGATCTTACACACAACTCTCTCAAAGTTGCTGTTTTCCCTGTGCATGGGATACAGAGGAACAACTAGCCTCCAAGGAAGGGTTCATGTGACTGCACCAAAAAGCTCGTACCTGTCTGCACAATCACTTTGCTACCAGTTCCTGAGAATACACTGTATATGTGTACAGAGAAACAATACCATATAGAATACAATAGAGAAACAGAGTTATGTTAGCTACAAGTGTTTGGAGACTGTCAGACAACGCAGGTTTCAGGGGAGCTCTGGTGCAAGTATCCTGAAGTGAAAGACAAGGTAGGCCAGAACAAGACCCTGGGTACTGAATAGTTCTGAAGTGTATAGAAACAAAGAATGCTGACAAGGGAATTGAAAATAATACTGCTTGAAGAACAATAAAAATCAACAGCAAACATTGACACTAATAAGCTGAATGACTGGCAGTTTGATCAAACACTGTTATGAGTGATGACCAATTCAGTCATATTTGCCAGGATAAATATTAATTTTATGTTGAAGTATCTCCCATTCTATTGTAGCTGTAATATATGACAAACGACTAAAACATAGGCTTTTAAATGTGGAAATAAATGTGGATTCTCAAGAATTAAATCTGCTAACGGCAGAGTGTTAAATGGCAACTGGGTGTCCTGTTGAATTCCGATGCTTAAGAAAATTTATAGCTTTTCACAAGAGAAAAATTAATAAAGAGTTTGGAAGTATACCCATGCAAAAATTAATAAATAGAGATGACATAAGACACTTCTGCCCAATAAAAGAAGTCATAAAAATAACAAAAAAAAATGAAAACCACTAAGATAGAGTGTAGAAGATAACTAAGATTATTTGAAGAGAAGAAAGCTCAGAGAAGACAACTACAGAGAGCAAAAGTGGTAGATAATTGGAGTTGAAAACCCCAAACTTTGTTTATTTAAATTAGCTGTACTGAAAGAGAAATAGAAAAACCATTGAAGTGTAACTAACAATGGGTATGGGCCATAAAGTGGAGGGGAGAAGGATCAATCTGCTAATGGTTCTGACCTCTCTAGTCATGCTAACATGGTCAGGGCAAAATAAAACATTTATAGTCAGACATGGTAAACAGCAAGGAGCAGATAATTGCACAGCCACTTTCTCGAGTCAGTGATATTTTTTTCCTCATAGTTTATCTATGGTTATATAAAAGCAGAGGTAATGATCTACTTAGCTTATGCATTAATTTACAATCAAGGAAAGAAAGCACAGTAAATAATGATTATCATCACTGGCTTGTTTTAAATCTTGCTACAAAATTCTCAGGGTCCAATAAGCATTCATAAGACTTTTTTCCTCCCTTTTATAAATATTTCTGTTAGAACAACTAAACAAGAAACAATGATAAAGTCTTCAATAGCATAAAGATATGAACAGTTTAACTCTATATACATAAATTCACTGACTTCAGTGGAATGCAAAAAGCCAAATAAGTGCCTGTGTCTTTGCAAATACTGGTATTAATTATTAACGTACATTTTCAAAACAAGATTGCCAAACTCTACTTGCAGCAAAGACTAAAAATTCTGTAACTGTTGTACAATAACAATATACAAAATCTTGTTTTGATCTCCTTAAAGAAACATAAATTCAGCTGTTGAAAATAAGCTATTGCTTGTATCTTTTACAGCTCTGATCCAAGCCAGAATTTGCTGGCATCTTGCATTTCCTTTTCTCCAGAAACATACTGCTAAGTATAGCTGTTTGTAATATAAACTACAATCATCTATTCAGATACTTTTAGTGCATTCATACCTTTTGCAGACAACTGCTATATTTTTGCACTTGTATAAATACAAATACTTGTCGTGCTGACAAGTGTGAATTAAATTACTTATTCTGAGCTTCTCAAAAATTTTTATTAATTACATTTATTATGAGATTCTATTAATTCTAAATATGTTATCAGTTTTTACTATTCGTAACCTTTGCTCTCATATAGTTCTTTCTACCAGTTAATTCAGTTTACCCACAGAAACACCACTCATGAGGAACAAAACAGAGTTGCACACCATGCCACCCCGTACACATCAGAACTGAAGAAAATGGCACAAGGTGTCCTCCCTACAGCAACTCAACTCTTTTAAAGATGAGGTCTGATAACAGATAATCTGTTAATGATACCTGCAGGAGTATCACAAATTGTATCAGGTAGCCTAGTCCAACAGCACTGAGGACTTTACAGGTTAAAAGCAACAACTTGGACTTAACCTAATTGGAAACTAGCGGTAATTGCAGAACCTCACCAAAGCATGCTTGCGTGGGGCAGTACTTAAAAAGCAGGCAGACATATTTTCTATTATTCAAGATAGCTGTATTTTCACTTCCTGAAGACAAATGCTAAGGGAAATTTTAAACACAGATTTCGCTCCTAGACCAAAATCAACTATATTCAATACGGAACATCTCCTGCTGAAACTCTCAACAAAGAAATTCCACATATATTGATCCAGAAGTCACTCTGTGAGCTGGCACAAAGATATTTCCATTCCTCCACATCTTAGCAATTACAAAATGTTAGAGATTATATAGTGCCAATTATGTTACCAATTCTCTTGAATTGATAGGCTCTGTCCTCAGCAGGTCCTTCACCTTGAGCATTACACCACAGTTGCACAGCTGTTTGCTTCTGCTTCTGGAAGTAGGGCAGCCCTGTTCTCTGCTATACTGCATGAGATCAGCATGCTTTTAAACACTTACATTTGAAAACACACACCAATGTACGTAAGAAACTATATTGCTAATGTCAGGAAATTCTCACCCTTAAAATGTATCCTCCTATTCCAGAAACTATCCTTGACATCAGTCATTTAATTTTTTTTTTCCTGATTAGCATATTGAGGAAAGTAGAAGAAGAAAGGCAAAAGTTCATGACAGAGAAGGGCTCCAAAACCAGAAAAAAAAAATTTCTCCTTTGCCCCCTTATTTCAAGCTGCAATTTCATAACAACAGACTGACAAGTTTTTAAAAATTCTATAAAGAAAGAAAACATAATAGGTACCAGTGCCAACTGGGCAACCACTGGGTCTCCCACCTTGCCAAAGTCTTTCATTGGGCTGCTAGCTGAAAGTGTGAGGAGCATGCTGATGCCGCAGCTGCTGCTGTGTTTGTTGCATCTGATACTGGTGGAGCTTCTCCAAGTATTTCCTCCAGAACAGCTCATTCTCATTTCAAATATAATAATCCTTCATTTCAAGTAAGTTCAAAAAAAATCCTCCTAAGAGAGGTTCTGACAGCACTAAGATGCAGGTCTAAGGCTTAAGCAAAACATTTAACTGCATGTTTGTTTTAAACAAATAATGCACTGCGTCATCATAGGAGTATGCAGCAGTTTAGATTAACAAATAACTCCCCAAACTGCTTTTTACAAATACTGCTACAATACCAAACCTGAGCAAATGAAAAGCGATGGAAGAACTGTGTCTTGCTGGAGGTAGAGAGAAGGAAAAGAATTGGATTTTTTTTTCCTATTTTTGGTACACAGAACTGACAAAAAAGTAACTCCGTCTGCAGGGATTACTAAGGAAATGTTACCGTGATGGAGTACTGAGAAAGAAGCACGATGCCTCTGGCGTGTGGTGGGCAGTATGTGAAAGGGTATTGCCAGGTACCTGACTGTGGTATTGAAGAAACCTCAGATAAAGAACAGTGCTCCCAAAATAAACTGAAAGCCAAGATGTGACTCTCTAGGTCACCGGATTCACAGCAAGTGTAGACTGTTTTCCCTCTGCATGACAATATATATTCCCTGCAGAAAACTTGTTTTGAGAGAGATGGTCTGAAAACCTTGCACGTCTTGCCAAATGTTTACAAAGTGTAAGCTGCTGAAAGTTAACTGTATAACACAGATCATCCCAATGTACAATTGGTGTCTGAAAAGATTTCCATAAGCTTTTTTAATCTTGATTGACAAAGGAAAGAGTACTTATGTAATAGTTTTACTGTTCAGAGTATTACCAAATCCTGTAACTAAGGAACAGCTTTTAAATGGCAGAAATTATGATAATAATAATATCCACATAATAGTAAGTAGATGGAAAGTCAAATATATATTATACCCACTTATGTTCACACACTTTCTTGTACTCCTAAGCAGTAGCCTACTCTGTTCAGTATCCTAAACAAATTTTGATATAATGACCTATTCAGGGCTACAAAGGCATTGACTGAAAGGGGGCTCTAAGCTTGGTGGTTGTGAGGCTGAGCTGAGTGCACACAGGATATAATGCATGCTCCACACTTGACACTCATCCAATAGTGATCAGGATCATGGAACAACTGAAAACAGTGAGAATATGTACTTAGATGCTTCCTAGCAAGGTAAAACAAAAAGTCTTCAACTTGTAGAAGAAACAGAAATGTCTACAGAAAAAGAGGAGCAATGGGAATCTGCCCTATTTCTTATAGAGTTTGCTCTGAAAGTACCATCTTTCATACTGCAGCTCAGATTATTGCATGAAACCAGACTTCTGAGATCCATACCTTAAAGCAGATGTCAGACAAGCCTTACTGTACTTGTAATGTTTCAATTTTCTATGATAGACCTATTTTAATGCAATATCTCCTGCTTTTGGAGAGATTGACCTCACTGAAAGCCAGTAGTGAAGCATTATCTGATAATACAATTATTTATGTAAAAAAACATTTAATATAATTAGGGTTAGGATCCTTTAAAGAATCCTTGTCAAACTGGAGTTCCATAAAAAGACAGTAATTTTTATTACTGTGGAAAATTTGCTGAAGGATATTTCTCTGGCTTCTGGCTGTTTTGCACATACTATATATGCATATGTTATCCAGTGTAAATGAGTTACACCCCTTTTACCATATGAAACTTGTAACTATACTGAAGGTCAGAGGTCAGCTGCATGAATGAATTCAGAGAGAGATGCCCATTTGGCTGATTTGAATGCAAAAGGAAACACTTTTTGATCTGGGTTTATTGTAGTGAAAAATGCTGCTTCCACAAAATTCAAAGCAAGGAAATGCAGATAAGAATCTTTGTTTATTAGGAATGGTTACAAAAAATTAATATGCCATTTTAGGCCACAGTGAAATCAGCAGTTTCAGATAGCATTTTAAAGGTTTTTGTTTTTTTTTTCCCCCCGGAATAAAACTCTTCATAGCTTCTTACAGCCATGAAAATAATTAGAATAATTCAGGATACTCTGAACAGGAAGGTGCATGTTGTTTCTTATGTTTTGTGAACAAGACAGGAAGGAATGAAAGACTAGTTTATATTAGCATGACTCCCTGCTGAATATCAGTATATTGTCCTGATATCTATGGCTCAGAGTCTGTTAAAGTTGCTGGTGCTCAATTTCCAGGGGTGAGTACAGTAAAGAGACAACATATGAGCCAGCCTTTCAACACATATTGCAGCTGCTGGTGCAATGTATCCTGCTGTGTAGCCCTACAAGAGAAGCTAAAAATGTTTCATCTCTGCCCTGATATTAGAGCTGACACAGGGAGAGACAGCAGACAGCTTGCTTTGTACCTGCTTTGTCCTCACTTTAAGAGCAACCCTTACAGGACAAGCATCTCCAAGGTAGCATAAGCGAATATTGCAGTAATCATATGTTCTTGTGATTTTGTACTCCTGCATTTGAGGTATAGATGTTAAAGACTGCATCAGAGTTTTAAATTATAACCTAAAACAAAGACTGTACAGCACAGCTACAAATTCTGCACAGGAACAGAGGAAAGAACAGAGACAAGGGAGTAGCGGCAACACGTTGAGGCAGCTGGGTCAAAGACCATGTCAAGAAGATGAAAAATCATAGAAAAAGTAGTCAGACATGTCCTTCAAAAACAGCAAAAGCACTGAGACTGTCTAAGCAGAGACTGGCTTGAAGAGCAGCACATTTGAAAGAATTGGAGGCTTTGCAGATCAAAATGACTTGGTATTGAAGGCATGTCTCTTTGGTGGGCTATATGGGTCTACTGTTACAGAAATAGCATTCTTTATAGATAAACCTCAAATATCCAGGGATGGGCATCTCTCACCTTTCTACTCTGCTCCACAGACAAAATCAGCTTCCCAACTAATCTTTACAGTTGCTCAAATAATACATCTCTGAGATACTGGCCCTGAGATGGATAATGCAAACTCTTCATTACTTGTTTTAGCAATAGCATCAAACACCTTCCTTCTCCTTAGGCAACTACTACTTTAAAATCTCTTTTCATCCTGTAGAATAGGCATCGGAAAGGTTGGAGGCAGACTTCACGAAGTGAAGTAAATCAACGAAGAGTTATTAGCCTCCGCAGAAGCAGCCAGCAGCACTCCTGAAAGAGTGAGACAGACACTGCTAATATGCTGTTGTAATCTTGTTGAAGCAATCCAGCTCCTCAACCTTGCTGCATCAATGACTTTGCTGCTGGAAAAAAATAAAAAATCATCAGTCTAAAGCAGAAATATTCTAGACAAATAAAAGGTCAAATGCTATCATTCAAGGAAAAAACTCATAAGACAATATTTGACAAAAGTGAATGATGCTTAACAGCACCACTGTTAATAAAATGGAAAAGTCAGGATTAGAATAAATAATAAAGTGTATTCCATTTTACTCCAAACTGTCTACATCAATTATTTAATTATCATAACAAGACATCTTCATTTTATCTAAATGGCAAATTTGTTCAAAATGTTTCACTGTCTAAAACCTGTGAATTTTCTAGTTCTTCTTCAGCTACCAATCATTTCTGTAGTTATGAAAGAACCCAGAAGTCCCTTAGAATCATAGAATGGTTTAGGTTGGAAAGGACCTTAAGATCACCCAGTCTGGACCCCCCTGCCATGGGCAGGGACATCTCACACTAAATCATGCCACACCCAAGGCTCTGTCCAACCTGGCCTTGAACACCGCCAGGGATGGGGCATTCATAACATCCTTGGGCAACCCATTCCAATACCTCACCACCAGAACAGTAAAGAACTTCTTCCTTATATCCAATCTAAACTTCACCTGCTTAATTTTGAACCCATTACCCCTCGTCCTATCACTACAGTTCCTGAAGCGTCCCTCTCTGGCATCCCTGTAGGCCCCTTTCAGATACTGGAAGGCTGCTATGAGGTCTCCATGCAGCCTTCTCTTCTCCAGGCTGAACAGACCCAACTTTCTCAGCCTGTCTCCACATGGGAGGTGCTCCAGCCCTTGATCATCTTCATGGCCTCCTGTAGACTTGCTCCAACAGCTTCATGTCCTCATGTTGAGGACACCAAGACTGCACACAGTACTCCAAGTGAGGTCTCACAGGAGGCCTCATTGTGTATCAAACACATAGTGTGGATACACCTCCACAAGAAGTTCATGTATATTATATGACATGAGCCATGTTAATTTCACTGCAATATGTATAGCAGGATAGTTATATTAGTAGGCCTGTTATTAAATTTTATTCTTTTAGAATTTGGGGAACAAAACCCTTTCATCTTATAATTATAAATTTTTGTGAGTATCTCTAAACTGAAAGTCAGTGAAAGAAAATACATCATCCAGAGATAGAGAAGGTATTAGGGCCTTCTGTTCTTATTGATCTGTGAACTGCTGGTCTCTTCTAATCAGAACGTCTATCTTACCTTGTTGCTTCTAAACCATTAGTGCAGTCTAAAAGAAATATGAAAGTACAAGGCTTTTTAATTGCTTTGTATAAATTTAGAATTAGAAGGTCACAGGAGATGTTTCAATCTGATTTGTACCTTGACCATGATGCTTTTTTCATTATTGTGCAGCTAGCAACCCAGGAAAGACTAAAACTATTAATAATCATTCAATCCTGTGCATGCATAGCATATTCAGCCTAATAACAGTAGCCCAACTCAGAAAAGAAATCTAATTTACAATTTAGTCCTCTAAAGGGTCATGACATGTTAGATGATTCACTATTAATAAGAAGAGTTGCAAACAAGAGCTGTTCAAAAATAGGTATAAATTCATTTTAAAAAAATCATACTTTCTGACATGTCAAAAATATCACTGCCTGCATATAATAGTCACCCAGAACTCTATGATCATCACTAAGGTTTGAACTTTTCCACTCCTGTATCCACTAGTAACTACACTAAATATCTCTAACACTTCGAGAATCCTATACAGCTACAAAAGTTAACTTCCATCTTCATGGAATCATATAGCCTGCAGAAACTTAGTGTTCAAAGTAGCAGATCAGGAGCTCAAAGTGACAACAAATATGATAAACTTACTATTCAATTGTGTATTAGTAGGCAAACTTTTGATCATCATAAAATTCCCTTAAGGGTGTATTTCCTGGTTTTCATAATTTTAGGTCTAAGATATTCTGAATATTCTGCTGCCCTGTACTGTTTGGAATACTCAAGCAATATAAAAGACAATGAGTAATGTATTGGTTTAAACTTTGTAATTTTGTGTTCTAGGCCAATATTTGGATTATCACTAGAGAATTTGTGAAAATATCTAAGGAGTGCAGGAGCTATTATATATAAAAAACTAGAATAATTGTACATTACCTTACTGGTGAGGGGTTGTCTCTGCAAGCAGTTACCTTAAGAAACAGCAATTACATTTTTAGTTATCTGTTCCTGGTGAGTCTATTAAACATTACATATCATAAATCAAATTATTTCATAAATGAGACATATGTATTGGAAAAATAACGGACAACTGTGTTAAGTGTTGGCCTCTACAAAGCTACTTAAGAATTATGTTAAAATGCTATGTTTCATCTGCCTTACTGGTTACTATTCTATTTTCTATTTTGGTTTTTTGGTTCTTAGTCTTACCTGTGGAAAGTAGAAATTGAAGGCAGTTGTATTGAAACCATGAGAGAAAACTGTCAGCGATTTACTAGGTACAAGAATATGTTCTAAAACCTGTGGGAGACAAAAATGAGCACATCAGCTGAAGGCAATCTAGCAGAATTCAGCTGTTCTAGAAACCTAATCTAGAATGTTGGTGATATGGAGTCCATTGCTCACTTCTGACATTCCAGCAACAATTTTTACACCTTCTATACCTTTTAAATATGGTGCAGCACATAAAAAAAACCTGTCTCACGAGTACACAGTTTCCCCTTCCTAGCAAAGCTCTGCTATACTTTTTTGCCATGCCAACGGTTTCATCAACAAAGAAAATTAATTTCCTGGAAGTAAGGATCAATTTGGACATTGAGCAATTCTAGGCTTGTGATTTTCCTTAGCAAAAATATCACCAAACAGACACACATCGTTTATTTAAGAGAAATATTGTATTTGCAGTAGAAATTCAGAGCTTACAATGATCATGCTAAAAACAACTCTAATATTGAGCTGTTCTCTGAGCTGTTTATAATCTTGATCAATGTTCAGAAATAAATTTAGGAATAACATTCTCTAGATTAAAAAATGATCAATCATAATTTGGTTTACATTATTAATTTTTACAGAAATAGAACTATTTCTGAGAATTAGGATAAAAGAATAAAGTAATATAATTAAAATACCACTGTTATAAATCTGGAATCTATACAAATTACTTTACTAATATTTATAACTCTAATATATTTACTATTATAATAATTCCCCAAGTTGCCATCACTCATTACAAAAATGAGCAAAATCAGAGATGTTTGTCCTTGAGACATTTTCTTTGGCTCTACTTCACTGAACTTTAAAGGTAGCTAGAGATGCAGAACATGAGTGAAGCACAAATTCACCTTTAGCGAATGGCAGAGACTGGCAATTTGAAACCCAAGATATACGGAGTTACAAAATAGAAAACCAATATGTTTGTCTCTAGCTTCTTTTTTCTTTCTTTTCTTTTTTTTTTTTTTCAGAGTGTACACCTTTATGGGAAAGCGAAACCAAGGAACAGACCCCGCAGAGAACAGATCATTCTGAGCAAGCCAAGCATGATTCTGTGCAAAGGAGTAACAAAAGTAACATGCTTATGGATTCTTTAACCTTCTAACACATTAGTTGCCCTACCTCCTAACTGCGGGTTTTCTTCCTTTTGGAAGCCAGGAGCTGGCCAAGGACATAGTTTTTGAGCCTACCCACAGTACCTTTTCTGCTGGTCCAGGCATTACTATTTCTATTTAACCACAGACGATGAACCAGAGAGGCAAGAAAGTTCACAAAAATTGGGGATGGATGGCTTATTATCTCAATTAAAGACAAAAGTACTTTAAAACAAAAGATCAACATTTTTTTTTTTCTGAGGAAAGGATAGCTCTAGCACTGCAACGTAGAATGGCTGGTTGAAGATAATGATTCTGCTTCTCAGATGCTGGCATCTCCCAAAGAAGATGTCAGTGTGTTCAAAAAAGTATTTCAAGAACTTGTCCTAAATATATAAGGCTTTTTCATCAGAGAGTATAAAAAATTAAAGACTTAATATAGTATTTTACAGAAAACAATGTAAATTGATGCAATGCACCACACAACTGAATAAGAAGCAATTAATATGAAATAATAACAAGAGAAGTTATGGTGAGTTGTGTCAGATCAATAAGCAATAATGACTAAGGCAGAAAGTATTTCCATTGAGATTAATGACCAGTTATAGAAGTGTCCTAATGCTATATCCAGATCCATTAAATCCGCCATGTGATTGATTAGTATGTAAGCAAATGACCTGTGCTGTAGTCATTAGTGCAAACATATGTCATTAGGATAGTTTGGGTTTGCTTTCATTCTTAGTCATGCAAAATGTGTCTTCATGCTGCACTAAAATAACATGCTGTAATTTATATTCAGCAATTTTCTTATCAAGATAATTCAATAATAGAAACTACACATAATTCAAGTAATTTTTATATGACTGCCAATAAAATCTAATTTTGATATTTTTAAGTGAATTTACAGCTAAGGCTGAATTTTTGGAATTGATTAAGTTCTGTATTTATTCTCCAGACAGAAATAGTACTGATAGGAGCTTGTAAGCTTTCCCTAAATTTCTTTTATTTTAATTCAGGACAGCCTCCAGACCTTTTATTTCCCAACATGGGTCCTGAGATGGCCTAAAATGGCATCAACTTCCTTTTCAAGTTTACACACATCCTAAGATAGCAATTTTTTCCATTTCTTAATTTGGCCACATTTGAATTAGGACAATTCAGGACCAACAGTGAATCAGTATTTGAATGGAAGTAAACCAATTATGTTTCTATCACATGTACTATATATCCTTTTACTCTCCTGTAAGAAACGCATATCTTTATTTTAGATGAAGGAGAAACCAAATCAGGATCCTATTTCATTCTGCAGAAAACACTCCTACTTTTCCCTTGTGGCTTCTTAAATTAAAATTGAAACTAAAAACTAACTTAGGAACTGATCCAGTACCCATGAGAATAGTGGATCAGCCTCTTATGTGTATTCTTCTGCTACAGAGGAGTGTATATTACAACCATTGAGTTATCTTCTTGAGATTTGGAAGATGAGGAAAGAGAGATAAGCACTGGGACAGCTAGACCTAAGCAGAGGAAGATCAGTAGTTACAGATGTGAAACGTAAGGAAGGAGAATAAAGCAGTAGGGTAGGCATAAAAGCAAGGTAGGGTAGGCTGTCAAAAGCATAGCAGGATAGGAAGGCTGACAGGAAGAGGATCATCTGTAGAGAAAGGTGATAACTAGTATGAAAGAACAGCTTGCTCAGCATTTCTGGAGACAGAGTCAGAAGTCAACCAGGAGCAGACACAAAGACAGAAATGTTTAAAGATGACTTATTGCTTGTAGGACAGAACTAGTTCTACCACTGAGGCTGGACGGTAGGTGGACAAGAGTGCTACATCTTTTCATATTGATAATCCAGTCCTCACCTGTGATTAGCTAGTAATATTCAAATGAAAGAATTATGAGGCTCCATTAACTTCCTTCAAAGTACATATTTGTTACAAAAAAGCTGTTTCATTACCTGTTCAGCAGACAGCTGCACAGATACATTTCAAAATAGAAAACAAAATTTTAAGTTAATTACTGTGGTGATTCACCTCCAATTTTTCTACTAACTGTTCATAAAAATATGACATGATATTCAACTCCCTTAAGCACACACAATTCTCCTAGTGATACAGACAGAGTCTCACAGAAAGCAGGACTGTATATAAATATAGATAAACAGACAGGTCCTCTGAAAATCGATAATTCTGAAAATTAACTAAAGAAGAAACATTACATCTAGTTTTGTTATGAGAGTACTAATGGACTTCACACAGATCATTACACAGCTATGAAACAGAAGTTACATAACAGATTTGGGAAAAATTTGAATCAGAGAATAAGCTATTAGTGCTGTCCAGTACACTGCTGGCCTTGATTCTTACTGTACTAGTAGGCCACTGTAAAAACTAAAATTCCTTTATAATAATCAGAATCAGTTAAAAATACCCACAGGTATGCAACATTTTCTTTAATAAGCTTAAATTAAACAAGAAATACAGTGTGCATATATAAACAAGATAAAAGAATACATCGTTGTAGTATTATCACTATAATCTCTACAGTACTAAAAATTATGTAGATGTGCTTCATGCATTTCAAACCCATAGTGCTATGTGGCAAAAAAAAATCTGTTTTTTAAAGCAGAAATTCATTAAAATTGATACAATGCCTTTGAAACAATTAAACCCAGCCTTCCAAAGTATTAATTAAGGCAAACTGTCATTCTTTTTTTCTCAAGCTAGATTGAGAACATTTACCAACTGCTCAAATTCTAAACAATACTATCACTGCAGGTATGCTGTGGAGTCATCATATCTTTATCCCACTGGTGTATTTTTTTATTCCTGCTAATGTGGAAACTAATGAAGGACAAAAAGGAAGAATTATGACATAGCCAAAAAGAGAAAAAGTACATTTAAATGGCTTTTTTTTATTTCTGAGTATACTCATTAGACTTAGACGGCATGGTCAGACTAGTGATACCAGTAAACCTTTTTTAATTGCACATTCTATTTGTCCCTATTGCATGCATTCAACCTGCAGAGAAGACAGACATTTAAAGATTACCAAGGCAAGTTTGTAATGAAGCGGATACCTCTTTGTCTGTCCTTGCGCCAACAGCAGCAGAAGGGATACTAATTAGAGGGTGAATTATTAGCTTCCCATGGTGCACTGCAGGGGCATTAAAAATGAGTGTAGTTTGTTGCTTTCCTCTTAGATGGTTAGTACTGGTTTAATATATTCTTGTTTCTAGGTGAGCAGCAGGGGACAGTTTTTATGATTGTAATTGTTGCATAATTACTGGCCTAAGGTTGCCTATAGTTAAATAAAAATGCTGAGATACTAATGTTTTATTGAACAGTACAAGTAGATAAAATTGTAATATATTTTCCTGAACAATATAAGCTTGTTATCTAGCAGCTTGATGACAATTCTAAGTTGTCTTGTGGATAAAGACTGATTTTTTTACAAGGACAAAAAATAAAATGTGATTTTTTAAAACTTTAAATACACTCAACTTAAAAAAAAAAGAAGTTTTATTTTAATTTCAAACAAAGGACCAAAGTCTGCATACATAATCTAACCTCCTGTCAGATTTTACCTCATGAGGAATATGAACTCAGAAATGAGACTTGTAGATCAACCTTTTCTACAAGCAAAAATACACAAACACATCCTAAACCTCCTACCTATATTTGCCTAAATTTACATAGAATAAATTTAAATAAAAATTAATTTAAATAAAATAAATAATTTGTAATAATTTAAAACTGATTAACAATGAAAGAAATAAAAACCAAAATTAACTAAAATAAAAATAAAAAAAGAAACATTCACTATAAAGTCAAACCAGATATTTATAAAATATTCTTTGGCTCCACCTTACATAGGAGACAACTGTCTGGATCTGTAGAAAAAGGTTTTCATACCTCATCTCAATTTCCTGTTGTGGTTTTTATATGTCAGTAGGTAACAGGCTCCTTTGATGTCCCATGGTTTATCCAGGTGGAGCTCTATCTGACAAGCCACCTGCTCTGCATCAAAACTCCCTTTAGAAAAGCATTCTGAAGGCAAAAGGTCAGTTCCTGTCACTTGTGCCTATGTCACATTTACACAGATTTCTTTCTGAACTGTGCAAATTCTAAATGTAAGTCTTCATGCCACTACCCTAAATAAGCAAAATGCTGTTTTAACCTCAGTTGTTTCTTTTTATAAAAGAGGAGTAAAAGGACATAGGAGAAAGGCAATTGATTGTTATACTTTTTGGAAAAGAAATTATTTTCATCAAATTTTGACAGAAGCCAGTTAGAAATTTGCTCAACATTGCACTAAAGCTGGTACATTTTCCGTTTACCATTATGAGCTATAAAAGTAAAGATTACTCTTATGAACTGTTTAATGGCAGAACCTCTTAATTTTTCTTATTTTCAGAAAAGTGAACAACTAAGAAATAGTTTAAACTTGAGAATAATTAGAGGAAAGACACTAATTAGCTGTCTTGAGATGTCCTGAGATAGTCTTTCAATGTTCTTCTTTATTTGTTGAGCCTGCTCTTTCTAATGACTCTCTCTTCAGGCTATGTAAGCCTTACTCAGACACTTCTAAACTGAAAAGTAGGGTCAGACCTTTAAAGATCTGGTGATACTATTCTGTTGCCTTAGAAGTCACTCTTTCTCTTAATGCCTTCCGTTTCTTAAACAGTGTCCCTGTTTAAGACACTCCACCAGCTCATTCGAGATATGATTCGAGTTATGGTTATGAGTAACATTTTGGAAAACAAGCAAATGGTTTAAAGTTTTTACTAAACTACTTTCTTTTCCTCTAAATCATGACAGATCTCTAAAATTCCTCAGGAGAAGTAAATATTTGTAGCTAGGCTCCTCTTGTGTGTCCAACCAAACTATATATTTCAGGGGAAGAAGAAAAATTCAAAAACCCTCAGAAGTTCTCCAAACTAATTCTGCCAAACAGGAAGATATATCAACTCTGTCCACACTAATGCCTACTATTTCAGTCTCATCATAGATAAGAGACAAAGAAAATAATAAAAGCATAGTATGGTGCAACTTGTTAAAATCAGGGTTAGCACTGTAGTGCTTGGGTCTTTATTGTTATACAGTGAGTGAAAAGAGGACTGCACTGGAATACTGCACTAATACCCACCTTTCCCTACTCAAGCCATGATTACACTTATTTAACTTTTTCCATCTTGACCTAGAAAATACATCATTCACTTGCTATTTTCGTAATGAAATGCTGATCTATGCATGCCTGTGCTGGCAGCTCTGTACAGTACTTTCACTGCAACATTCTGCTGGCTGCCAATCTCAGAAAACCCCTTAGTGTTGTTGAACAATAAGAGATCACTGACCTTTCCTTCCTCTCCAATGAATGAACTATTTAAAAACTAAGGCCACTGCAGAGATAACACAAGTAAGGAACTGATGGCAGGTGTTATCAGTGGAGTGTTATGCTGCTGTAATTAGAAGTATATGCCCATTTATATCACACAAGCACCTCAAAACAAAGACTAAATAAATGGTTATGCAGGTAAGTAAACTTCATCTGCTAGAAAAACATAGTGTTTCTATCAAGACCAGCTTTGCATTTCTGATGTGGAAACTTCACAATCAGAAAACTTCATATTTTTCCACAAAAACCTTGCTGCAAATTATTGTTGCTTCTTTTCGTATTTTTAAAGATTTTCAGTAAGTGCAGGAGGAAATTGATACAGTTTCTTCCATTTCAGGATTTTAGATTACTCAGCATTCATATTAACAAATAATTTATATTTTTCTTCCTACTCGTACGAATCTCATTTATTTCTTCTGGCTTCAAATTTCCTTTTTTCTTCTTTTTTGGTGTCAATAACCTTATGGTAAAATCTTCAGTGATTATGCTTATATAGATTTGTGGAACTTTCCCTGAACAAAATCAATTGGAAAAAAATCCTTTGGCTTAGCTCCAAAAGCTCCCATATCAAAGCATAAAAATTCACTTATCACTTAAGAGAATGTTCATCTTCAGATTCCATTCCAAGAAACAGATTTTAATCACATGCTTAAACAGTCAGAAAGAGATACATTTCTGAACTGAAATGATTTACTTTAAATTCAAGCTTTCTCTTTTAGATGTGTAAAAAAAAAGAAAGAAAAAACTGTAGGAACATTTTATGTTCAGAAATTGATTACAGAAGAGCTAGATTATGAGCAGGATCATATAGTAGCACAAGGAGACAGAGGAATAAAGCATCTTCTCTCAAACACCCCTGGAAAAGACTTAGCATCTTTGATTTACTTGCACAAACGCTCACGCTCTCCCTGCTGCTGACATATAGCTAGTGATGAGTGTCTCTGCTGGCCAGGCAGACATGCCACTGAGGGAGACCTTTGATGTGAAATGGTTGAAGTTTTGCAACCCCAACACCAGAACCAAAGATGTTAGAAGAAACTGTGACTCTCTGTCCCAACTTGTATCAAGGGTCTGTCTGTCCTCTTCACCCATTAAAATTATTTATAAAGACATGTAACAGAACATCAAAACAATTCACAACATTTCAGAGGAATTTAGGTTTTTTAATCAATGCTCCCAAAGAGGCACACAAGTGCTATGGGCTTTCATTGTAGCCTAGTTGTCAAACCTGTGGGTTTTTTTTCCTGTTTCCATCACTACTTAGTTATAAATCTAGCCTGAAAATCCGAGTACTGTAACAGGCTTCATCCACATGGATTCAGCTGAGGAACATGAACCAGCCTGCCAAAGTGGGTATTGAATATCTTGGGATATATCAATTTAAGTAAAGCACATTTACAATTTTAATTTCTTTTTGCTTGTGTCATAACTTCAGTTCAAACTATCAAAAGAATACTAAAAGCCAGTGTTTTGTCAAGAAAGGTTGCAGTGATCCTCCCAGTCAAAATGCTTTTATTCCCTGGAACTGACAAATATTTCTCTTGATAGTAAATCAAGAAGCAGCAGAAAGTACTGTTCCAGTGCTTTTCATTGATAAAGTTAATAAATAGTTGTATGCATATGCTGCTTTTATAAGCATAAAAACAACTAGGTTTGTGATCATGAATTCTCTGCAAGGAAAGGCCAATCTTTGTCTCAGCAAGACCAAATAAGATTGAGCAGCACCTTAAATGTCTCATTGTGTAAGCCTCACTGGATCTGCTTTCATCGTATTATTTTAAAGAGAAGCGATTGCCCAAAGCAAGGGTGATCAAGACCTAAAGAGTGACTGCTTAAGCAAAATGATGGATGAATACAGCCACTAAAAAAAATAAACTGAGCACTAAGGAAAAGTCCATTAAAAATAGGAAAGCAGAGAAAATACCTTCAGATGCTTTCTTTTTGCAGTGCTATGATTAGTAGAGAGATTTCTTGGGTGAAATAAGGGTATCTTTGAGATAGTGAGGAAGGAGAATCAAAACTTAGTATTAGGAAAATAGATTCCATTCCCTGAGCTGGTTGTATCTTGCCCTCACCCTCTTTGCAAAACAAGAAAAAGCTGCTGTATGGTTGCATGCACAGCATATTAAATAAATAGCTTGAACCTCTTTCTTAAACATGTACATGGCAGGAATTTTTCCAACAGAAATAAAGAAACATAAGGATATACAGGTGTTTTAAATGGTAGCAATGATATTTTTTAAAAGCGGAATGTAAGATAAGTTGGGACAAGTTTCAGGGAGAGAAATAGAGTTACCATAACAGAAAAGGTGGTGGGCTTGCACCAGTGGAAGGAGGAAAGGAAAGTGAGAGGCATAGCCAGGGGAAATATTGGTGCAGGACTCTTTATGACAGTGAGAAAGAACCAATACCAACTAGCTTAATAAAGTAGATGTTTTAGTAAGATGGGGAAAAAGAGAAATATACATCTTACTTACAAGATGGAAATCCCACATTTGTACAGCATCGTACAGACCCTGGATGGATTTTCCCACAGCACACTGCACAGAGCCCATCTGCAAAGGCTGTTTGGGTCACCTGAACTATATTGCATGATTTCTCACAAGAAAACTATTCTGTTCATAAATTCTAGTGTTAAAAAATATATATATAAAATTACAAAGGGAAGTTCATGTAAGAACTTCTTGCTGCATTTTTGGATAATGATGAGGAGACACTGGCCAGCACCAAGTAGAAGCTGCCTTTAGGCTTCTCTATTACACTGGGCTGGTTGAAGTTATTCTGTGACCAAGGAAATTGTGCAGCCCAACACAGGCCTGAAGCCTGAAGGGTAAGCTGGTCCCAAAGCACAGCTCAACACAGCAGAGCACAGATCAGCACAGCATGGTTCCAGGTTTGGACCTGCTTAAGTTAACTGTATGTGTGGGTCACTAACTCATGTACAATGGTCTCCCAGTCAGGATCCCTATAGGGTTGTAGGAAAAGTAAAGTCTTGTTCTGCTGAAATTGTACCTTTCATAGAAAATGCTAATGGAAAGAACCAATTTAGCATAATAAAATTTGACAAGGTTTTTAGAGGGAAAAGATTGGCTCCGTTTTCTTACAAGAAATGTTGAGAAAAGGATAAAAAAGTGCCTATCTAATCACAGGTTTTCTGAATCACTGCTGTGGGAGACAACCAAACAATTTAATATTTTCAGTGAAGAAATAACAGTAATTTCTGAAATAGTCTTGCTTAAAAAAAAACAACTTATTAAAGGTGAGAGAATGAAACTATAATTTTTACAAAATGATTTGATTATTTATGTTTCATAAAAGGAAACAGTTTATATAATATCTCTAAATTTGTTTCCTATATATACCCTTATGATAAGGACAAATGCTAAAAAAAAGTCTGCTGACATTATTTCACATTTGACCACATTGTAATAATTTTTAAGAAAACCTGAGCCAAACAATTCCCAAACAAAACTTCTGTCACTCCACTTGCCAAAAAAATAAAGTAAATTTTGGATTAAAAATTGAGAGGTTTTGTATGATGAAATGGGTTCTGAATATGATTACCACCTTAGAAATTGAAAAGAACATGTGACCTCTGTATCTCATCAAAACAGCCTGCAATTAAAAGTAAGGATGTTGAGCTCAAATGTAGCTTTCTCGTGAAATAAAGAAAAACAAAAGACATTCAAAAGGACATTTGGATATATTGATTTGATGATGTGCACTGCAGAGGAAAGGATTACATCTGATGAAGAGTTGACCACTGAAACAAGTTGATCCAGCTCCACATGCAGCTGTAATTAAAATCAATGACTTGTAAGATACTGTCTTAACTATGATTTTGAGTACTGAGCACTACAATAGAGAAGGTCAGGCAAGGTCAGAGAAAGTCATGGAAGAGAAAGTCAGGGATGAGAAGGGAATTTCAGAAAATGGACTTTCAGAAAAGGGAATTTCAGAAAAGGGAATTTCAGGACAGGGAAGGGAAGATCGAATTAAACAGAAAGTATAGAAGTGAATGTCAGAGAAGAGAAGATCTAAGTAGAGAAGGTGGGAGGAGGTCAGAGAAGAGGAGAGAAGATGAGAGAAGACAGAATGAGAGAAGATGGGAGAAGAGAAGGTCATAAAAAAGGTGAGAGAGGATATAGGAGAAGGGAGGGGAGGGAAAGGCAGGGGAGGTTCATCTAAATTTTATGCTTCTATGTGATGCTAAACTTCTTAGTGATGAATAAAAACATCATTAAAATTCTTTGGGGTTTAGGTTTGAAAGAGCTACATATTATAATATACATTAGTCTCTTCTTTCCATTGTCCATACTTTCAACCACTGCAAAGCAAACTTAAAAAGTAATAAATTCAGGTACTCTAGACATCAGGGGCTGTACATTTATATTCTGGTATATGTATTACTGTAGTTCTAAACTTTGATCTGGTGCATATACCCTCATTTGGATGGAGGCCTACTGTTGTTTGAAAGCTTTCCGTCTTACAGTAGGTACAGAAATGTAAAATATTAATGTATTGATTCTGCTGCAATCAATGTCAGCAAATTCAAACCTCAGCATGACTGGTCAGGATATTTTGTACAATAAAGGCAACGTCTATTCATCTCCAATGCATGCCTAAGACCCACTTTCAAAATGACAATCCATATCAATTTCAACAAAGATACTTTTATCCAAAACTGTTTTGAAGGATATGAATCTGTATTAGAAAAATACCACACAGAAAAATTAATGCATTTAGGTCAAAGTATGCGTTACTGCTATGACCCTAGTACTGAACTACCATCTGACGTTTAAACATTATGTTAGGGATGTTAAATATGCCTATTAAAATGCAGAGAACTTCATGATAAATCATCACAGAGATGATATGTAGCAATAGACATCATCATAGAGCAATACCATTTTAAAGGAAAAAAAATGAATACACTTCTCCAAAACAAGTAACAGAACCAGTGGTTTGTTAGGCTTTTTTAATTCTTGTAATTTATACTTATTGGAACCTCTAAAACAGTCAATAGAAACATCCTCCAATGTTGCCATCTGCCCTTATTTTTCATATAGAAATATTCATGTCAGAATATAACAATGGCAGGGACAATGGGTGTAAACTGGAGCACAGGAGGTTCCACATTAACATCAGGAAGAACTTCTTTACTGTAAGAGTGACAGAGCACTGGAACAGGTTGCCCAGGGAGGTTGCGGAGTTTCCTACGTTGGAGATATTCAAGGCCCACCTGGACAAGTTCCTGTGTGATGTACCCTAGGTTACCCTGCTCTTGCAGGGGGGTTGGACTAGATGATCTTTTGAGGTCCCTCCCAACCCTTGGGATTCTGTGGTTCTGTGATTCTGTAATGGCAGTTCACAGCTACACAAAACACAGCTATAGGCCTTGTTGTCATTTATACCATAGGAGTCTGTGTTGCTGTAGTACTATTGATGGCTTGGAAAATAGCAGAAGATTTAAACCTGAAAGTACTCTTTGGAAGCTTTATTCAGTCTTTCATACAGATGTTGGAACTGAACACTGTCTAGCACCTACCATATGCCTAAATGAGAGCAATCACATGAGCTGGGAACATCAGGTATAGTAGAATACAGGGAGTATAAAGACAACCTAAAGCCCTCAGCATGAGAACAAAGAATAAAGCACGGGAACAACTTAACCCTCACTTCTGCAGCCTCTGTGGCACTTTACTGACTACTATGGTTTATCTAGCATGAAAGCTAGTATTTTAAGAACTCATTTCTAATTGTAAGTCCTGTTAGACTGCTAGAACTGTACAAAGTGGTCTTAGTATAATTAATGAGAGACTTCTAAAGTTAATTTTGTGCTAAATCAGGAAAAAAAACAATGGTTATTGCAGTATCACACACATATCTAGGTGCTGGCTGAATGTTGCAACATGTCAAAAAAAGTGCCAAAAGGTAAACTTCTTTTACAGTCACAACTAAAGCATACATGTGGAAGAGATAAGCAAACAGGAGTCTGTGGTAGGTTGACCACTGCTAGCAGCCAAGCACCCACACAATTGATAGCTCGCTCATTTCCCAGCAGCAGGATGGGAAGAAAACAGGAAGTACAGGAAAGCAAGAAAGCTCATGGATGAGAATAAAGACAGAGCAATAGCTCACCAGTAACTGTTGCCGTCAGAACAGACTCACTTCAGGGAATCTAACTTAATTTACTGCCAGTTAACATAAATATTTAATTATTGATTTGGGTGTTGGGAATCAAAGACAAACATTTACTCAGAGAAAATACCAGGCTCAACTTTGTTACTTCATTCCAGACACCTCTCCTTCCTCCCTTGTCATTGCTGCAAGTTACACTCAGACCCTTCAGTGAGACAGCAAGTAGTGCAGGCAATTGAGGCCAGCATACAATGGTTTCTTTCTGCTGTTCCTTGTTTCTCATTTATTTCCCATGCTCTACTTGGGTTCTCTACAGGGTGCAGTACTTTCAGTGATGAATCTGCTCTGGCGTGGGCTTATCCACTGGCCACAGTTCCTTTGGAGCCACACCTGCTCCAGGGTGGGTTTGTCCATGAGCCACAGTCCCTTTGGGGGTGTGCATGCTCCTGATCTTGTCTCTCTGCTGACCTCCTTCCATGGATGCTACTCCTGCAGCCACCTCTGCTACTAGAACCTTGTCATTTGCACCCAATACAAAAGTTAGCAATTATTAGCCTGCTTCTGTTATGTAAAGATCTAGAGAAAATGAGGACTTATCAGAAGCTTTCCTCTTAACAGCAAGAGAGAGCACACTTGAAAAATCAAAAGGGGATTTCTGAATCCACTAGTAATGAATAGTAAATGACAAATTAAAGGAAAGACAAGTCTTTTTCTCCAGTTCATGCTGCTAACATTCATCCAGGTGGGAGTTTTTTCAGAATTTGGAATAACATTAAAGTGGGGAGAAGTTTTAAAAAAGAAAAAGAATAACAGGTAGTACTGAAATGAATTTTACTGATATAAAAAGGCTAACACTCTCTCATTCACAATTTGTTTTTTGTTCTTTGTTGTTCATTAAATCAATGTAGTTGCAATTCCATTTCAAGGTGATACTTGAATGTATTTAACTATGTCAAGAAAAGAAAGAAGGCTTTAGAGGGCTCCCTTCAAACCCCCTTTAATAAAAAATGGACTTCTTAAAATCATTGGGGGTGTTTATAAGACTGTTGGCCTTCTTTCTTCTCTATTTTTCTCTGTAACTCATGGATCACTAATGATGGCATTTTCGCCAAGCAGCAGTGACATGCTAAATTAGTCTATATCCTTCTGGCAATTTAAAAATGAGCATTAACTATTCAACTTTAAAACCAACAGTATCATTGATACAAAACTAGGAGTTTTTCAAAGGAAGATAATTAGAAGAAGAGCAAAGAATCTTTAATGCTGATTTTTTTAAATAAAATGGATGCAAATTAGACATGCAAAACATGACAGATGAAGAAGCCAAAAAGACATACACTTTAGTAAAGTAAAAAATGCGAAGTGTTCCTTCCTGTTTATCACTACAACACTGAAATGTCAAGGAGTTTTAATGCTTAATGAGCCCATCAAGTTTAGAATGCACCAATTGTAACATTTTAGCTAATTGGCTACAACATTTTTTGTCTTCAAAGTCCATCCTCTGTGGCCCTTCCTCCTCTTCTGCCCCTCCAAAACAGCAGTGCAAAAACTCTGAGCATCTTGCATGGACTCAATTATACCTTTTACTGTGCATGGGGTAATTCATGGGTTATTTTTGGAGATGGCAGTTCAGTCAAGATTTCAGAAATGATTGTTTGCTTTTGGCATGGCTGACATTTGTTTTGATAGATAACAACGTTTTTAATATAAGCAACGGGGAACAGTAATCAGTTCAGCTTCATGAGGATGTTGCTTCACCTTTTACACAATCTCACATAAAAAAAAAAAAAACAAAACAAAAACCTGAAAAAAACCCTTGCTAAGCTATCCATATCAGACATACAGTACTGATATCAAATCTATAGTATAGGAAAATAAATTACCAGCATTATATTAACCAATATTCTTAGACACCTTTAATCTCAATTTAAAGCTTTCTCTTGGGTGTATGAGGAAGGATTAAGCATTTCTGACTTGCTTAAACCAGAAGTTATTTTAGTCACCTATGTCTGTATCTTTGGTACACATACTCCATATGACCTTGTGCCAGAAACAAGAACATAAGGGTACAAACTTTTTTTTTTGCTGTGACTCTAGAATAAGTATTTACATTGAAATACATAGTCTAGAATATATGCTATCTGAAGAAGAAAATTAATTATCACACAAACCTCCTGTTTGTCTTTTCATGTAGTCACAATTCACATGGAACATAAATGTATCATCATCTTTCAAGGTTTTACATCATCCATTGAAGTCAGCTTTATGTAACATTGTGAAAACATATTCACAGATGACTCTGATGCTTCTTCGAAATTACTATGTTTCATTTGAAAGCTACCAAACTAGCTCATGTGGAAGAATGTCTAGCCTATGTGTAATTTGCCAGGCAATTACTTACATAGGCTCATACATTGTGATATCCAGAAATCAGACATGGGTAAATTTCAAAGCTCTACAGAATGATTTTGAAGATATTTGATCCACAGAAGACTTCACATAGAAAGAAAAGGAAGTGACACAATTGCGAGTAAAAGAAACCATAGGCAAGTCTTTCTAGACCATACTTGAGATCCAGAAATCAGACAGCAATTTGCGTTCAAATCTTGAATCTGCAAGTTTCAGATCAAACCAAGTAAGCACACAGCCAGTTACTGCATTTCTGGCTCTATTTTTTAATCTCAGATACTAAGAAACTACTCTAGAACTTCACAGGAAGCTTATCAAGTTAATTTAACATCTCTCTTTGGAAACAAAGTATTTCCTATATAGAACAGAGGCAGGCCTCACCTAGGTGTGGTTGTGGATTTTCTATTCAGTTGTGGAACAACTATTGTTAGAAAACAAATTACTTGCATACAGTAGTCATATGAATAAAGAATTCTTTTAGAAATGAGCTTAAATATGTGCATAAACCCCATTAAAGACAAAGGACTCATACAATGCTTAATACCTTTGTATACATTCCTATATTTAAGCATATATGCATGTGATTTCCTGGATCAATAAATGTACACTGGATTTGTAACCTGAGTTTCTTTAAAAGAAATGTAATGAATGAAATATTTATTATTCAAAAAGAAGCTCAGAGAAAAATCTGATGATCTGATAATTCTAAAATAATCTGTTGCGGTTTTAAATAATTTTTCTTACCTGAACCTACATTTCTTTAAAAAAAAAAAAAAATAAAGTGAAACATTAAGAAAATCCTTATCCTAGTATAAATTCTGCATTGGATTCTCTGGAGATGAAGTTCTTGACCAGACAAGAACCTCTTTTTGGTTTTATCAGTTTTCTTTGAACTGTTTTCCTGACAGTAGATATGTCAGACAGCAATGCTTATTTTAAAGATTACCCATTTGTCACAAGCTTAAATTAAAACAGTAGGGAATATTCAATTTCCTCCTTCTAAATAATGCTGCCCATTTAAATCCCAGTAAATATGTTTTATTGGTATTAGATTGCAAAGATTAAAAATATAAAAAAAAAAAACCCAAACAACATGCTGGGTGATTGATATATATTACCATTGTTAAGAGGCAGCTGACACCAGCTGGCCTCATGCTTCATCCAGGTTACCCATTAAACATACCTCACTGCTCTATGTTTATATAGCAGGATCTCTGGCAAAACCTTGGAATGTTGTCAAGCCACACAATTGTAACTATTCAATATCATGTGCATAATTGTGTCACCAGGGAAACAAAAGATTATTATTATCACTGAACAACTAAAAGATACAGAGTTGTACTGAGTAACATTAGCACTTGAATGCTATATGGTAACAGTGCCTTTCAGATCATCCTGATTGGGAAATGATCCTTTCATCCCTACAGCTGCTGAGCTTTATTGAGTTGCAGAATGACAAATGTTAAAATATATATATAAATAAATAGAAGCTGTTGAGAAAAAGGGGCAGGAAGGGAACAAAACTGCAAAATATGTGCAGTTAAGTGGCTGAAACCACCCTTTTGTGTTACATATTGATTCTCACGCTTCTTTATTTATTTATTTGATTGATGACATGGTGTTTCATGTCAGCTCAAGCCACAATAATATTTTACAACCGTGTTTCTGAGAGCTGAACTAAATGAGAACAATTGGATCAGAAAGCCCCCAGTCACATTTCTTTGATTTAGTGAAGCAGGAGCCTATCTTTATTGTGCTGTTGCTAAAGCCACCAGTAATTAAAGTTGAGTGCTTAAATCTTTGAAGTTCATCAAACAACATGCTCAATTTGTTTATTGCTAGAGATGTGCTAAACCTTGAAGTCAACCAACCCAGCAAAACAGTGCTCTGAAGATTTGAGGAGCCACATGAAGTATTTGTTACGATAATTTTAGGGGCAAAATAGGCCCATTATCTTTAAATAGAATATTTAAAAAATACTATGCAACAAAGAGCTCCTTAATTGTTTAAGAAATGCAGAAACAATGTGTGCTTTGGTGATGATTCCCCCGCTAAACTTCTGTGAAAATGGAAAACGATTACGTTCAGAAGGTACAAACAATTGTAAGAGCAACAAGGTTCTGATTAGGAAAAGATAATATTAGCAAACTTGTAGGTTCATTACCATTGAGCAGACTTGTGAGGAATTTACTTAAGTTTGAGAAGCACCTTAAGAATTAAGGCTACTATTCCTTTCAAACTGTAGAGTTCTCTTCTTTTACTTGAACCAGTCTTCAGGATCTAGCTTCTCTTTAACACTGACTCACATTATAAAAAAGAATCACCTAATTTTGAAAAATATGCTACTTTTTTTTTGTAACCCACCAGTACTTGTCACTATATAGGAGTTTGTGATTAAATATTTTCATGTATGTAAAACAGAAAAATTATGTCAATAACAAACTGACACAGAGATGAAAACTATCTTTTGACAGGCAAAAAGCCCATCTTCAGAGACAAAAAAAATATACTTAGGAACTCATGCGAAACTTGTCCTATGTAGAAGATCTTATTAACAACTTACATTCAAGAGGCAAGACTGAATTTCAAGTCTAATTTTCTTCCTTTCTCCAACAAGAACAATTTGTAGCAAAAGACATAATGTTCAGAAAAAAAAAACAACAAACCAAAAACCAAAACAAGGTTTCTTTTTGCTTTTGCACCATTCCTGGCCTACAATTATTTGGAGAAATCTCCAGGAGCTCGCCAAAAAGGTTTATGTTGACAAGCAGGTATTCTGTATTGCGGCGTCGGGAGACACGGGGGATAGCTCCTCCTAGCGTGTCTCCCTGTATTGCTACACAAGCCGTCCCTATGTAGTCACTGTTCATACATATTCATTCCTTACATGCATATTCATGAGGCTGCGTATGAATTACATAATTTTTCCAGAAAGTTTCCCTGTATGTGTGCAAAAATGCAGTGGTGGTCTCTGAGGGTCTTTTACTTCTTCCAACAATCTTCATCACTTCTGGCAGCCTTTGAAGCATATGTAGTACATAATGTTTATCCCAACTTAACTGGATCGGTAGCACTGCAGACACAGCAATTGCCCTGTCCCTCTATCTATCAGTTAGTTTAGCTGCAGCCCATCCTGGACACCTGCTCGTCCCAGATACTGCCCATCCACAGGCCCTGTTTTTCTGTCCTGTTTTTCTTACACTTATTTTTGTACTAAGGTCATAAGGACCTAAAACTATGCAACCTACAACGGTTTATCTTATACAAGAAATCTGAATATGTTCTCTAGCTGCAGTCTACTCCTTTTTTTCTGTGAAATATGTACCTCAGTTATTTTCCATTGTTACTGTTACAAAGCCATCAAACTTAATGTTACTTAAGACTGGTTCTACTTATTTGCAAAGGTTTATATTTCATTTTGTGATTTTGTGCCTCCTTGTCTCAAAAAAATCTTTTGCTTACCATTGGCCAAAGAACGCCAGAATTTATTTGCTTTTGAATAGGAAAATCCTGACACAGGGAGGAAAACTCAATTAACTTGAAAGGTATTACTTCAGGGGTTTAAAAACAGTCCTACAATTTTTGGAAATCAGTTAGCAGGGGAACTAGAATCATGGCATCCAGCAGTGGATTCTTTTGATGAGTGACAGACTGCGGAATTGTTATTTTCAGAACACCACACACATAGCTTTCTGTACAAGGACTCTCCAGCAGAGCATCTTGATCTGTCTGGGTTTGTTGTTTTTTTTTTTATCTTCATGACAAAAAGCTTTCTCAGTATAAATGACCCCCAACATATTCATTCTGAGAAACATCAAGGTCAGCTGCCTAATGTGAATCATCTTTCTTAACACAAAAAACATTCAAGGTTTCTCTATCACTTTCAGGGTAGTTGTGATGCTAATTCCTCTCCCATCCTCTTTACACAACAAAATGGAAGAAATATGTGTTTCCATTTATGTGTTATCAGATATAAAACAACAAAAGGAAGAATTTAACCACCTGTGAGAGACAAAATTCCTAAGATTTCCAAATTTTAGTTGGGGAAGAGCATGGAAGATGTAAAGCTGATCATCTCACATCAAGCATTTAGTTGGTAGAACTGCAGGGCTGACTGTTGGATATACACAATATCTAGACATTACAGAAAAGACTATATAGATTTTCAGATATTTCTAAAGAGAGAAATGACAGATCCAGGCAGCAATTTAGATGATGCAGATGCAAATTTTCTGCATTGTTTTGTGTTAGAGGGGACTATGAATGTCACTGTGGGCAAGTGACAATTATGCGATGAAGTGGGTCCTTGTACTGTTACTGCCCAGAACAGGCATGTAAATACACAAAGAGACTAAGAAGAAAAAAATCTTTAAACACTAGTCATCAAAACCAGTAAATCCTGTCTTTTAGCTCTTGTGCTTGACTCAGGTTTAGCTGGTGTAAAGTCAGGACTTTGCTCTGTGATGCATTTCTTGGCAGACAGATACCCTCAGTGTGCTTGCATTTCTCCTCTCTACCTATAAAGAAATTTTCATTGTGATACAGCAAAGATTTGTTCAGCATCTTTGTTGGTAACATGGACAGTGGGATTGAGTGCAACCTCAGCAAATTTGCTGATGACACCAAGCTGTGTGGTTCGGTTGATACGCTAGAGGGAAGGAATGTCATCCAGAGGGACCTTGACATGCTTGTGAGGTGGGCTGATGCCAGCCTGATCTGGCTTAACTATGCCAAGTGCAAGGTCCTACACCTGGGTGGGAGCAATCCCAGGCACAGCTACAGGTTGGGCAGAGAAGAGATTCAGAGCAGCCCTGCCGAGAAGGACTTGGGGATGTTGGTTGACAAGAAACTTAACATGACCTGGCTTCAGTGTGCATTTACAGCCCAGAAAGCCAACCGTATCCTGGGCTGCATCAAAAGGAATGTGACCAGCAGGTCAAAGAAGGTGATCCTGCCCTTCTACTCTGCTCTTGTGAGACCTCACCTGGAGTATCGTTTGCAGTTCTGGTGTCCTCAACATAAAAAGGACATGGAGCTGTTGGGACAAGTTCAGAGGAGGCCATGAGGATGATGGGGGGACTGGAGCACCTCCCATATGAAGACAGGTTGAGAAAGTTGGGTCTGTTCAGCCTGGAGAAGAGAAGGCTGCGTGGAGACCTCATAGCAGCCTTCCAGTATCTGAAGGGGGGGCTATAGGAATGCTGGGGATGGACTCTTCATTAGGGACTGCAGTGATAGGGACTGCAGTGTTAAGACAAGGGATAACAGGTCCAAACTTAAACAGGGGAAGTTTAGATTGGATCTAAGGAAGAAATTCTTCACTGTAAGGTTGGGGAGGCACTGGAATGGGTTGCCCAGGGAGGTTGTGAATGCTCTATTCCTGATAGTGTTCAAGACCAGGTTGGATGAAGCCTTGGGTGATATGGTTTAGTGTGAGGTGTCCCTGCCTGTGGCAGTGGGGGGTTGGAACTAGATGATCTTAAGGTCCTTTCCAACCCTAACTATTCAATGATTCTATCATTCCTAGATGATAGGTAAAGAGCAATGTAGGTATCCCAGAGACCTACAAAAATCATTCTTCATAATTTCACACCAATACAATGTAGCAGCTACATGGTCTTTTGGTTGTGTACTACAATAAAAGAAAAAAAAATAAGAAATCCATTGTTACTAGAAATATGGAGCTTAATATGAGAGATTTAGAAATTTTGTAGAAGCAGGATGTGTAATTCAATGATGGCTTTAATCCAATTAAGTATTAATAACCCATGACTCACTGAAGTGCTGTGGAATAACATGAGATAGTATTATTATGATTGTTAATCGCTTGTTCCCTGTATAGGAGAAAAGCCATACCAAACACATACTTAGGGATTTCTGTATAGGAGGTGACTGTGCCATTCATAATCTTTTTGAAAATACCAATCACTTTTACTAGTCATACTAGTCACTAGTTTAAAACATTTTGGGTGTTTAAAATTCTGTAGTTGCAATAGTTAACAACTCACACCACTTTTTTTTTATCATACTGATTTCTTATCTTCTGAGTTACATAAAATTGATATACTGAGAAAAAATAGTACATTATAGAATATTCTGCTCTGTATACTAAAAAAGAAGAAAACACTTTGAAGAAAAAGGCTTAGCATGACCAAAAATGACATGCAGTTCCCAATCAGTGTTAAACTTTATTGTTATCTCTACCTAGTGGCTTGACCAGTTCCTTAAAGAACCTCTCTTTTTCACAGGCAACATGTGACACTTGCTCAGCAGCAAGAGCAACAATTTTTCTTTCAGACATGGCTGGCATACCACATCAGCAAGATTTGTGTGTGGAACCTGCACTTTTGCATGATACCAGCATTTCTTACTCTTCTGCTGTGCATGTTTGGAATTCTGTAATTAACCTGATTTTAGATAAAGACCTATATAACGTATGATCATCCTGGCGTACTTGGATCCTGATTCAAATCTGAATTGTTCCCACTGGCTCTAGCAGACTTTGGCTTAGGTCTTCGCTAAGCATTTTGTAGGAGCTATCCCATTCGCTCTCTGGGTTTACAAAAAAGATGACATTTTGCTATGACGCTAGATAGTGCTGTGCAATGCACAAAGAAGATATAGAGTAAATGCTTAGTATTTTGGGCTAACCACAAGGGATAATAATCCTGTTCATGCTTCTCAGGTGTTTTACCAGCTATGCTGATATAGCATAATTAAAATTCAAGTTCATGAAAGCACTAATGCAACCACTAAAAATGTCAATATCCTATTTTTAACTTGGATAGTTACTTCAAATTCCATATCTAACTTAGACCTATTCTTGCAGGCAGTAGTGTTAGAAACCTGAAACGAAGACATGCTTAACAGAGAAATCACCAGCTAGAGATTTGAGTACCTTTATCTACATACCTGACATGTACTTCAGGTACTTTAATTGTCGGGATTTTCTTCTCTTTTTAAGAGGGTTTAAAATGAAGTTATGATATCAATATACAAGTTATGTGACTTCTACATCTTACAGTGCAGTAAGTAATCTACCATAATGCAGGGTGGTAAAACAAATTGCCTGAATGCTAATCCATTCTTATCCAGTTTCACATACAAAGAACAGGTATTTCAGCAACCAGTGATGATTCATTTCATAACTAAGCAATTTGTGGAATATATTTTTTAAATCAAGTCTTGAGATTTAGTTGTGCTCTTTTTCAATGTGGTTTCAGAGATAAATAAGTGCAGGAGACCATAAGTAAGTAGCATCTCTTAATTTAGCGGTAGGTTCTGATAAGAAGCATAGAGAAGCCAGCATAGAACAGTACATGGCACAGCCATTACTTTGGTTTACATCAGGAATTAAATCACCCACCACTTCAGATAAGAAAAAGATTTCCATGAACTTTTCAACAAACAACTGTAAGTTTATTTTAACTAATATCTACTTATGGGAAAATTCATAAGCTTCAGTTGCTAACATGCTGCTAAGAGATAAAAATACTGTATTACATTCTAACATTTGTAATTATTCTAAAGGATATATTATCACTGTACTTTACTTTGAAACAACAGATACAAAAAATTCTGTACAGGATATTTTCACATAATATTCAGTATTGGGTTTTTTATTTAAAAAGTGCAGTTTACAAAATAAAAGCAAATAAAATATTCTATAAGCAAGACATTTAAGTTAGAAAATTTGGACTTATCTAAATTCTATATATATCAAAAATAAGAAGAGAATAAATTCCTTTATATTTTAGTTATCTGAGAATTCAAAAACTTATGATACAATTAATTATTTATTGATTTATTTATAATTAAATTTATCAGTGTAATCCAAGCTATCAACAAACCAAAGGTACTTAAGAGTTAGAAAGTTGAAAGCAGGAAAGTTCTATATGAATAAGAATAAAACATTTCCAAAGAAGTGTAAATTTGTGCTCAACAAAATGTTTTTCCTAAGATTGTACAAAGTTTAGTTTCAGGTGCTGTGTATTCCATGCTCACCTGTTTATTGAGGCTGACTTATTTTCCAAAAATTTAATGAAAACTCCAATGATTTAAATGTAAAATGAAATCTCTTACACGGAATAATTTTTTTCTGAAGTGTTAATAAAATAAAGCTATTACAATGGTACTTTCCTATCAGCATTTTAAACTAAACATTGTCCTACATAAGTACACCACAAAACAAATCTGGCTGAAAGCTAAAGCTTTGGCAACAGACAATTGAATCCCATGAAATTAAAAGCTACAGTCATAGCTGCAGTTCACTGAGTAAAACATCAGAGCAGCTCCCAACTCTTCTTTCAACAAAAAACTACTTTTACTCCTAGATCCACCAAAAAGGTACTGCATGGCCAAAGTTAACAACAACTTATTGGTTAAATCCATTCTGATATAATTGTTTAGTAGAGGTGTGCAGCTCAACTATTTTGATGTTCCGCCTGTTCTAGAAATCCAACTCTTCGATAATGAGAGATTTAGTGGGTTGTTTGGGTTTTTTTTCTGAAGATGCAGACCTTGGGGTAAAAACCTTACAGGATTAAAGGAAAATGAAATCTTAAAAGGAAATAACTTGCTATAATTTACTTTTACACCATAAGCTATAGTTTGCAATGGAATGTTGCTACCAAAACTTCTATTTGATACACATGTTTAATGTTTATGTGAATATTTACTACTATACAATCACATGGTGAGCACTCGCCGTATGACCAGGGTTCGGTCTGGGAGCTCTGCCTTGGCTGCCCCGGTGGTGACCAGCATAGGCACCGAGACAGAGCCGGTAAGAGGGGAGACTGAGGTGCAGAGCTCAGAGTGTGGAGAGTGCCTGCACTGGTCTGGTGAGGGAAAGGTGCAGAATGGGCAGGCCTGCACTCAGTGCTCCCTGGTGCAGGTCCTCCTCCAGCAGGTGGCTGAGCTACGGGATGCTGTCAGTAAGCTGCAAGATGTCAGGGAAGCTGAGAGGAAGCAGGACTGCTTGCTCCAGGCCCAAACAGCACAGGGGCCTCAAGCTTCCCCTCTAACTCATGGAGGAAAGAAGGAGACTGTTGATCAGGGAAGCTGGGAATTAGTAACAAAAAAAAAAAAAAAAAAAACAAAAGGAGGAAGAGAGCAATTAAAAGCAAGGGGCTTCCTCCTAGGTCTGCTGTAACCACCCAGAACCGCTTTGCTGTCCTGCAGGGGGCTGATGAGGAAATGCACTTGCACCAGAAACAGCCGGCTGGTGCACTGGTACAGAAGATCTCTACTGGTGCTGCCAGGAAAAAGTGGCGGGTTGTAGTAGTAGGGGACTCTGCTTTGAAAGAGACAGAAGCGCTCATCTGTCGCCCTGACCCGGTCGCAAGGGAGGTGTGTTGCCTACCTGGGGCATGGATCAGGGATGTTGCGGAGAGGCTGCCTGCTCTAGTAAGTCCCATTGACTGTTACCCACTTCTAGTGATACATGTGGGTGCTAGGGATATAGATAGTAGTAGCCTGAGGAGTATAAAGAAGGACTACAGAGCTCTGGGAGAAGTGGTTAGGGGCTCTGGAGCTCAGATAGTCTTTTTGACAATTCTCCAGGACACAGGGGAGGACCTTCCAAAGGCAAGGAGGATTGGACAGGTTAATAAATGGTTAAAAGGGTGGTGTCATAGTCAAGGGTTTGGGTGTCTTGAACATGGCGCCCAAATTTGTAGGCCAGGCCTACTGGGGGCTGGTGGAACTGCTCTGATAAAGAAAGGGAAGAGTGGTTTTCGTAGGAGGCTTGCCAGACTTGTCAAGGATGCTTTAAACTAGACGTGTTGGGGGAAGGGGGCATCATTGCATCCCAACACACCCAATCAGTTGCCAGCACCTATAATAAATACTCTGAGCAATGTAGTGATATTCCAGCCACTCCAGCCAATGAGCCGGCTTCATTTGGAGCTCGGCTCAGATGCCTCTATACAAACACCCATAGCGTGGGGAATAAACAAGAGGAATTAGAGATGTGGGCACATCTACAGGGCTATGATATAATAGGTATCACAGAAACATGGTGGGACGGCTCCTATGACTGGAGTGTTGGAATGGAAGGTTACAGGCTTTTTAGAAAAGACAGGCCCGGTAGGAGGGGAGGGGGAGTTGCCCTTTATGTTAGGGATAGGCTGGAGAGTATGGAACTCTCTCTGGGGACAAGTGATCATTTAACAGAGAGTTTGTGGTCAGGGTTAAGGGGAAATCAGTGATGGGAGACATTACTGTGGGGATCTGTTACAGACCGCCTGATCAAGAGGACTCTGTGGATGAAGAACTCTACAGTTCTTCTACAGGAAGACAACTTCCTTCTGCAAGCAATGGAGGAGCAAAAGAGGAGAGGTGCCCTGCATGACCTCGTGCTCACCAACAGGGAAGGGCTCGTTGGAAATGTGACTCTTCAGGGAAGTCTTGGATGCAGTGATCAATGGATGGTTGATTGGATGGTCGAATTTGAGGTCCTCAAGACAGTGAGAAGAGCATGCAGCAAGCTCACTGCCCTGGACTTCAAGAGAGCAGACTTTGGGCTCTTCAGTAACCTGCTTAGCAAGGTTCCATGGGATACAGCCCTAGAGGGCAGGGGGGCCCAAGACTCTTGGTTAATATTCAAGGATCACCTGCTACAAGCTCAGGAGTGTTGCATCCCAACTAGAAGGAAGTGCAGCAGGAGGGCCAGGAGACCTCCTTGGATGGATAAGGAGCTGCTGAGAAAAATTCACAGGAAAAAAGAGGCTTATAAAAGGTGGAAGCAAGGACAGGTGGCCTGGGATGAATACAGGGATGTTGTCAGGATAGTTAGGGACCAAGAAAGCTAAGGCCCAATTGGAGCCAAACTTGGCAAGGGATGTTAAAGATAACAGGAAGGGATTGTATAGGTATGTAGCAGCTAAAAAACAGTCAAGGACAATGTAGACACCCTCCGGAAGCTTTCGGGAGAATTGGCTACACAGGACTTGGAGAAGGCTGCGGTTCTGAATGGCTTCTTTGTCTCAATCTTCACTGGCAAAGGCTCTGACCGCAGCACCGAAGTCTTGGAAGGCGGACGCAGGGACTGTGAAAACCTAGACCTTGGGCCCACTGTCCATGAGGATCTGGTTCGAGACCATCTTAAGAAGCTGAATGTACACAAGTCCATGGGACCTGATGAAATCCATCCACGGGTCATGAAGGAGCTGGTGAATGAAGTTGCTAAGCCACTAGCCATCATATTTGAAAAATCATGGCAGACAGGTGAAGTTCCTGATGATTGGAAAAAGGGAAATATAACCCCCATTTTCAAGAAGGGGAAAATGGATGACCCGGGGAATTACAGACCAGTCAGTCTCACCTCTGTGCCTGGCAAAATCTGGGAGCAGATTCTCTTGGAAGGCATGCTAGGGCACATGAAAAAGAGCAAGGTGCTTGGTGACAGCCAGCAGGGCTTTACTAGGGGAAATCCTGCCTGACCAATTTGGTGGCCTTCTATGACGGGGCTACGGAACTGATGGACAGGGGTGGAGCAGTTGACGTCATCTACCTGGACTTGTGCAAAGCATTTGACACTGTCCCACATGACATCCTTGTCTCTGAATTGGAGAGACATCAATTTGATAGGTGGACCACTCAGTGGATAAAGAGCTGGCTGGATGGTTGTACTCAAGGAGTTGTGGTCAACGGTTCAATGTCCGGCTGGAGACCAGTACAAGTGGTGTCCCTCAGGGATCGGTGTTGGGACCAGTCTTGTTTATTAATATCTTTGTCACTGATACAGACAATGGGATTGAGTGTGCCCTCAGCAAGTTTGCCGATGACACCAAGCTGTGTGGTTCAGTTGATACGCTAGAGGGAAGGAATGCCATTCAGAGGGACCTTGACACGCTTGTGAGGTGGGCTGATGCCAACCTCATGAAGTTTAACCATGCCAAGTGCAAAGTCCTACACCTGGGTTGGAGCAATCCCAAGCACAGCTACAGGTTGGGCAAAAAGGAAATTCATGGTAGTCCTGCTGAGAAGGACTTGGGGGTGTTGGTCAATGAGAAAATGAACATGAGCCAGCAGTGTGCACTCACAGCCCAGAAAGCCAACTGTATCCTGGGCTGCATCAAGAGAAGCATGACCAGCAGGTCGAAGGAGGTGATCCTGCCCCTCTACTCTGCTCTCGTGAGACCTCACTTGGAGTATTGTGTGCAGTTCTGGTGTCCTCAACATAAAAAGGACATGGAACTGTTTGAACATGTCCAGAGGAGGGCCACGATGATGATCAGGGCACTGGAGCACCTCCCATATGAAGGAAGGCTGGGAAAGTTGGGTCTGTTCAGCCTGGAGAAGAGAAAGCTGCATGGAGACCTCATAGCAGCCCTCCAGTATCTCAAGGGGGCCTACAGGCATGCTGGTGAGGGACTATTCATTAGGGGCTGTAGGCATAGGACAAGGGGTAATGGGTTGAAACTTAAACAGCAGAGGTTTAAACTAGATATAAGGAAGAAATTCTTTACTGTTAGGGTGGTGAGGTACTGGAACAGGTTGCCCAGGGAAGTTGTGAATGCTCCACCACTGGCAGTGTTCAAGACCAGGTTGGGTGAAGCCTTGGGTGATATGGTTTAGTGTGAGGTGTTCCTGCCCATGGCAGGGGGGTTGGAACTAGATGATCTTAAGGTCCTTTCCAACCCTAACTATTGTATGATTCTATGATTCTATAAGAAGGACACTTCTATTTTATTATGCCAGATCATGTGAAGAATGAGATAAAGAATATTTTGTGCCTTCCTATCAATGTGTATATGTACATATGCTATCTATTCTTAGCTGTTCCATTCCCGTTCCTCTCCCCACTCTTCTTTTCACCCTAACATTTATTATGTACTTGTGCCAGAAACACAGCCCTTACTGCCAGACCCCAGTATCATTACTTATTCATATTTTACATTCTATTCATTCCACAGAGTGAGCCTTTCCTTCCTTCTAGAGGTCTTGGTCTGCCTTTCTTACCCTGACAATTACAGAGAATCCCATGATCCAGTACCACTTTCTATCTCCCACTGCTGCCATATGTCCATATCCTGTTCTCTTACTATTGTCCTCAATGCCCAAAGTATCATTCTCTAGCTATCAGATTCCAAGCATCCACTGTTCTGTCTCAGACTTCTTAAATCCTCAGTCCAGGATCCTGACTCCCTCAAAATAAGAACAGCACTGAGTCAAACCAAAGATCCATTTGGATATCAGACAGCTCTAACAATTAAGCAGCAGTAATGTTTGCCTGAAGTACTCCCACTGAGTCTCTTGACTAACTGAAGCAACTTATATTTTATTCATCTGGATATAACCCAATATAGCTTTAAGGGAGGAAGGACACAAAGTCAAATATTTTTGACCTAGGATCCTCATAAGCAGCCGTTCCTGTGAGGAGCTAAGATGAGCTCTACCTACCTTATTGTTAAAACAAAATGAAACACCAACTAGGAGAGAGATGTTATGCAACATGTGGACTGGATTGGTGGAGCAGGTTGGGAAATGTTTCTGCTTATCATATCTCATAAAATAGTGCAGGGGGAGATGGAAGGTTTACTTGTTTGATTCTTTAATGTAAATCAATTCTTTTACTTGTCAAAGTTCTATCAAAACCCCAGTGGAAAGAACAGACTATTTAAAAAAGTAAACAAACAAGACAGCTTTGATTGGAAATGAAAACAAACAGCTACAAAAAGATAGGCTTTCATAATTTTGGAACACTCAGCATTCTTGAGCATATATTCATGAATTAATCATTTAAAACCTTAAACGCAAATAAATCATGCGTTTTCCAATGCCAGTATTCTCTAAAGAGCACTGCAAATGGTTACTAAATCATAGATCTTTAAACTTGCATCAGGAATCTGTTTCACAGACAGCTAACTGAAAAGAAAGTGTAACATTAAAGTCCCTGTAAACTTGTAAAATTGTGAGTAGCCAGTAGCAGTATGTTGCCATGTATTAACAGTACTAAAATCTGTTAACAAAACTACCTTACATATAGTAAACAGCAGGAGTTTTGGAATGCCATGCAGCTTTCAAATTATTAGCACTAATTAGCCAAATAAAAAAAAATATCAGGAAACGCATTAGAAGTGAAGACAAGACTACCTGTATTGTTGTGTCAAAATTACATTTTCAAGCAACCAATTAGTAAAGACGACCTCTCAGCCCAATAAGCCATATGTAAAGTGGGACGGCTTCATTACAGTGGCTCCCTAATTAAAATGTAAAGGCTGCTGATCATTGCATAATTAAACAACATGTCATGTGGTTTCATCTGGCAATTGCAGGCGGCTAGACCTAAAATCATTAATGACTAAGACATTGTCTAAATGAGTCCAGAGACTGTAGAACTACATTCTGTCAGAATGGAGAGCATCCCGTGGTCATTATGGAGATAATATCCTCCGAAGGGACTGTTATGTACAAAATGTTGAAGTTCTTTCTCTCAAAATGACTTTGACTTTTTTATATCCAGTTTTCCTACTAATTAGCCTAAAAGTAAAAGGGTAGCAGGGCTAATTAACTTCCAGCTACTGCAATCTAAATATGAAGCTGCAGAACCAAAGATTTTCCCTGTGGATATTCTTTAGTTTTCATAAGTTAAAGCTCTGCTATTGAGAAATTATTTGTTAGATAACCTTATGTCTTGATTGAGAATCCCTTACGTGGCTTCTCACTTTACAAAATGTTTCAGGAGCAAAACCATTTGCATCATTAGTTCTCCGTGTTTCCTATACCACAGACAGTCTATTCAGCCTTCACTGGTGATGCACAGAAATATTAAGAACCAAAGAACAAATTCGTGGTGCTGTGAATTTACTGGAGAGTTTGGGGTGTGGGAATTGTTTTGCAAAATTATAATGCCAGTCACAAGAAAAGCATATATTGTGAAAATATACACACCTCCTTATCTATACTGTCAGAGTTTAAAAGTGTAATGGACAAAGTAACATCAGTTCAAGTTCCTATGAAATGCAGAGTAGACGAGATCTCTTATGAGTAGCCAGGAAGAACATCTGTTCCACACCCCAATCAATACATTCCAGTTCATCTTCTGCTCTTCTTGTGTATCCCATGTATATCCTTCAAACACACCTTTACTGCAACAGGGAATTCAGATGCCTTCTTGATCATTTTGATGCTAAACCTCACTCAAGGGTTTTGCCTTTTGAAAGTAAATAACACTGGATCTAATTGAACTTGAAAGAAAACAAATTGGCAGAAAAATTAAGAAGTACTTAGTGTTTGACAGGTTTACACACAATAAAGAGCTAAAGAATTTAGGGGAGAAAGAATATGAAAATGCAACAACAATAAATATCTGAAAATAGCCAGTGGACAAGGACCTGAAACTAAGGGTGAAAGTTTTATAAATGCAATGCACATTTTATTTCTCAGCTACTATTTCTGAAAAAAAAAAAAAAAAAAAAAAAAGGATTGCAACAGAGTAGGAATGAAAGAAGGGAGAGAAAAGGAAATGGAGAAGGACATATGGGAAGAGAGAAGGGAACAACTGTGAGAAGTTTCACAGCAATCGCCGTGGTTCTAGATTACAGACAAAAGATAACTGGTCCGTGAGTTCAACAAACCACGAGATGTGTTCAGTTTGCAATAGACATAACCTACTATCACTTTTAGTCTCAGAGCACAGCTAAGTCTGACATAAAACATCTGACTCAGTTTTGGAATTCTTTTTGTCATTCCCAGAATCAAGCAAGATAGCAGCCATTATTTAACATGGAGTTAAACTCCAGATCAGTGAAATAAATCTGTATTTAATTTTAAATTCTAGGCTATGAATAGACATGCTGTTTCCTCTTTATATTATTCACTTTTTTCACCACAAATTATGCTGAATTCTTCCTTTGCTAAGAACAATCTGAGAGCTGGCAGCACTGCAATGAAACCCTGGTAGACAAGCCTGTCCTTTCTCTGTTCTATGCAACTACTCTCAGTTTTGAATGCATCAATCATGCCACAGCTAATTATGTTATCCTACAAATAGATTAAAAAAAACACAGTGAAGAGATAAATATGTCTCTTTTCTATAGAATGGATTATTTGCAGTAAACCATATAATTTCTCATGCTTATTAAATTTGGCTAAATAAAGTTTTCCTCCTTTCATCTGCAGCAACTAGATATACTGTCCTGGGTCCAGCTGAACCCAAGACATATGCTTACATGTACTGTGCATACCTGACTGGAAAAACATATGTATGCTATATTAAATTCTGTGAATTTCATGATACAAACACATGCTTTTTCTTATACTATAGCAGGCCAATTTCATTTATTGAATTTCCATAAAGAAAACAGCCCTTCTTTTCCTATCATAAAGGTATTGAACCAAAGCACTATCAGATCTGAGAGACTTCATCTGGTATATGAAATCACTAAGTTGACTGAAAAGGGATCATGTCCTGGTTAGATGGTTAAGTAAATGGGCACTTCACAATATTACAATATGTTCTCCACTATTATTTTTCCAAAATCACTCAAAGTGCATAGTTACCAACTCTAGCGAGATCAAAGATGTTGTAGAGATGATGATTCTATTGATTTTGGTTAAGGAATAACATAAATAAAAACCTAAAAACCTTTGTGAAGCATACTTAACAGGCTATGTCACAAAATCACAAGTATGAGAATAGATGGCAGAAGATTTTAGCATAAAATATCTGGAACAAAAGGAAGATGAGTGGGGATGCTTCCTCTTCCTTACATGGAAATCTTCACCACCTCAGTCATATCTTCAATGCTAGCTGAATATTCAACAGATACGCATTTAACTGCAACCCATTAAAATATTAAACATTAGATAAGAATGTTCATACAAAACTTCCAGCATTTCAACTCACTATATCAGGATAATTCTAGTGTATCTGCAGCTGTGACTTAAACCCATCAGTTTTATGATTTTGTGATTTTTTGCCTAGCAAAAGGTGTAATAAAAACATTTACTGACACCTAAAGAGGACAGAGAAAAACCTGAAATTTACTATGTACAACCGACACCCTTTACGCCTAAAACATAGATCAGAGTATTTTCTGAATATTCCTACCAATCTAATTCCTATTATTTCCACTTGGTATTCAGATCTGCTATGTAGAAGAGTGTTGTACTGACACTGTCAGATGCCTAGACAGAATTATTTAATATATGTTTGGTAACAGTATTTACTAAGAAATGAATTGCACCATTTCAGGGAATAAGGTAAAACAGAATTTGGTTCTGTATCATGCCTCTTTATGGACAGAATGTCCCAAAGCACGTTGTAACACAGTATCTTTCTGACAGCACAGTTAGTACAGGAAAAGGTGGCAGCCAAAATGCTCTCAGCAAGAGCTCAGATACATTCACAGGCAACAGAAATTCTTTTATTGAGAAGACTTGTTGCCCAGGAACCCAGAGTTCATTTTGGTTCTTTTGCACAAGACAGACAACAAAATAAGGATCCTCTTAGATTCCTCACATCAGATGTGTTAAATGTTTCCAGTTAGAGTACATGTTACTTCACACCACCTAACAGAATATTACAAATGGAAGGCTGAACAAAATTGTGGTGAAAATAGTACTAAAATGCAGGGATTCTGAAGAAACAGCATAACCTACACTGTTTTGATGATACCACTTCATTTGCATCCCTTATTAAAATGGAAAATGTATGTCAAACAATACACTCATGTATATATACATATATATATCAGATGTTGCCTCATAGCTGTGATAGAGGAAACACTGGGACGCTACTGGCAGAGCTGAAATAACAGAATTAAGACTGACAGTCATACTGGAATCATTCATTCAAACTCTTGCACAGTTCTTGAGGAGCAAATACAGCCAAAAAATTTTGGAAGAGTGAATGTTTTAGATATGGTCATGTATTCCTCTTCCCTGTAAATATAAAGATCCACAAAGTTTTAGCCTCAGAGATGTGTACTTAGCTGCCACTTCCTGTGAAATTATGATACACTTGTTATCATACACTTGTTTTTTACCCAGGCCACAGAAGTAATTATTTCCAAGACCAGCTTCACCTCTCCTGCTCACATTTCCCATCTTCCTCTCCCAGACCATCCACAAATCACTTAAATTGCTGGGTTTATTTCATCTGAAGTGACTCCTCTTTATTGTCTGATCCTTTTTGTGATCAGAGACATTTTAATTGCAGCTCCAGCCAGCTTCTTGAATGTAGAGACATTACTTTTGTAGCAAGGGATGGACATCCTAGGGAATTACCAAGGTTGAACATGGATATCTTTTTGTAAAATATCCAACTCTATCATGACATGAAATTAACGTCATTTAATGTGGCACAGGGTCAAAACCAGCACTCTAAGATCTAATGGGAGTCTTCTGTTGTGCCAGTACTGTCCGAACCATTATTTGGGGGGTTTTGTTAATACCATGTATCTTCAGTTCAGTGCTGCATCCAAACTTAATTACTTGACTTTCCCCGGGGCTGCAATCTGAGGCAGCTTCAAACTGAGGGTGGCTTATATTAAATATATTTTAATTACTGTCTTCAGAATATATAAGAGTAAAGGTGGTTGTGTTAATCAAGGGGAATGAGTTTTCATTCACTCAGATGAGAAATAAGTCCATTTTGGACTTTCACAGAGAAAAATACCTGTTCATATGCTTTTAAAATAAAATACATAACTCTTCTCTTGAAAATTATGAACATCCATGGGAAGTGGGAATCACAGGTCTGGTTGCAACACAAATTGCACCCAGATTTTCAACTATCTCCTTGCTGGTTGCATTATTATTACAAAAGAAGAGATAATAATTCATGTTGATCTGCAGGAATTCAAGCTTCTGTGCAGAGGACTACTGTTAGAAAATGGAAAAAAAAAGGCTTTGTGTTTATTCTCTAAGGTTTTATTTTTGAATTTATTTTCACATTTATTTGAATTCTTCAATGTACCCAAACACATATCTATGACTTGCATGACTCCAACTGAAGATCCAGAGCAATATCCCATACTTTAGCTGAATGAAACCAGTCAAGCTTGAGTTCATATTCTTTCCAGTTAACTCAAGAAGTAAAATAATTCCTAAATATCAACTTCAAGTTTTTGCAGCTAAAAAAATCCAAATAAAACAGACCTTCACAGTGTCACAAAAGTAAAATTAGAATGAGTACAAGATCCTGTGATGTCCAGAACTCTTTAAAGTGCTGTTTGCTACAAAGCATGACAGAGCCAGAAAATATTGAGTGAATCTACTGGTCACATTTCAAATATGCTGAACCTTTTGAGAAGACCAAAGCATATTTTGCTGTGCTCCATTTAGGAAACAGTAGATTAACTGAACTTTCAAACTTACTTCTTTGAGAAATAGAAAAATGTTGTTTGAAGGGAGAGAATTGCTTAGTTATTTGGGGAGGGGAGTTTAACAAATATCTGCACACATTGCACCTCTTGATACTACTGTGCAGCATTAGCACTGTGTTTCCATCCCATGCTGGTCATAGACCTGCCCTTGAAGAAAGTACAGGTCACATATCACTGTCACTTAGAAATTGCCACTCCTAAGTAAAACAGTTTAAAAAAAATGAAAAAAAAAAAAAAAAAAGAAAGAAAAATCATAGAATAGTTAGGGTTGGAAAGAACCTTAAGATCATTTAGTTCCAACCCCCCTGCCATGGGCAGGGACACCTCACACTAAACCATATCACCCAAGGCTTCATCCAACCTGGTCTTGAACACTGCCAGGGATGGAGCATTCACCACCTCCCTGGGCAAGCCATTCCAGTACCTCACAACTCTAACAGTAAGGAATTTCTTCCTTATATCCAGTCTAAACCTCTGCTGTTTAAGTTTCAACCCTGGGTTAAAAACATCAACCGAATTGGAAAGAAGGTAAGAAGGAAGAAAGTGAAGGAAGAAACATTGGTGATGATTATTTAAAAACTGAATGTAGAGCCTCCTTAAAGATGCTGAAAGTGGGAAGGACAGCATCATTTAACTTCTCAAATTTTATATTTAAAAATAAAAAAATCATCTTGTAAGCATATATTAAGAACACTTCAGCACTACACTGGCTAAAAAAGGTGCTGGGAAGCTAATGGGTAAAATGCTTAGGAAGTCTAAAACAATTATGACAATGATCACAGGCAGAGCTTAAGTCACCTGGGCATTTTTTTACATACTTTAGCCAACCGTAAATTCAGTTTCTCCAACCCTGTATATCAATTAACTGGGGGTTTTGAGGCTTGTACAGTAACTATCTAGTTTTGTTATTTCAAGCTTAAATCATTTTTCCACAGCCGCTTGGGTGATTTTGACTTTTTTTAAATAAGGTCTTAGCATTAAAGAAAATGCTTTCGATCAGTAGGAAAAGAGAAAATCTCAAACTATTCAGGTTATGGCTCTTTTATGGAACTTTCCAATTATATAGTTCTGTACCTTTTGGTATTTTAGAACAGTTGTGATAAAAAAGAATTGGGCCTAAAGTATCCTAAACCTTCTGTCAATCAATAATACGACACTAAGAATATGATTCAAAGTTCACTGAAATCAATGTCAGTCTTCCTAAAGTTCCAACTCTTCAGTTATTCATCCAATACAAACAAATCAAACAAAATACAAACTTTGCAATCTTTATACAGAAAGATGCTGCCAGTATTCTTATACTATTTCCAAGCCACTTATCACCATGCTCACCAAATATTTAATTAGAAGGATCATATATACAGGTGATTCTTTCAGTTTGGAGCAAGCTGACTGTTCCAAAAAAGTCATGCAGAGGTGCGTGGAGACTGGATTGGCAACTATTCTGACAGCACTGAGACAAGATTAAGCATTTCAAATATCATTATTAAAAATGTGTACTGAATTCAGCAGTTAATTGGATTACAGTTTTACTGACTACATTTAAACTACAATCCTGACTATGCGGTTGCCCTAGATATCAGAAGGTTACCTAAAGTAAATCCAGAAACTACATCACTCCTGTTCTCCTAATAATATGGTTAGAGGTCTCTGCACAGCACTTAGTAATAAAGAACTTTCTCTTACAGAAAAGAGCTGCAGAACAATGACATCTGCTGATACTGCAGCCTGTTATACATCTTATGAGAAACCCCCTATTCTCTGCCACATTCATATCCCCATAGTATCCTGCAGAGTAACTTCTGTGAATCTAAGAAAGGGTAAAAGCTTTGGGTTAATAATTCATTCTGAATAGTCTACATTTTTATGCAGTGTGTATCCAGGTAATACTATGCTTATATAAATTCAAAATGTCAGCTTTTTAAAAGAAATGAAGCATTTCTGCGTTTGTTTTAAGTATGACTCCTGGAATAATTTATTCATAGTACCACAATAAACTGTCAGCACTCTTGACAACTAAAAATGAAGTGTACTGTACTCTTTGGAAATTTCCAGAAACATGTTTTTTTTTGTGTTACAAAAATAATAGAGAGAAAAGACAACACATTGTAACCCACAGCCAGATTCCACATGCACAGGAACTTCGTTCAGATGCCACTGCATTAGGATCTGTAGAGCCCTTAAGTCATAACAACCTATCAGAAAAAAATCACCTGAAGTGATCTCAGCATACCTAAAAATGTTCAGCTGTCATTTTGAAGCAGCAATTCAAGTATTTAAACTCGGGGGGGGGAAAAATCTTGATGGAAAATACAAGGGGAAGAGCATGTTAGTGAAAGAGAAACTGCCTTAATTGGGTGGTTAAGAGTATTTGATAAGATTATCAAAACGCAAAACTGTCAGATTGCAGTTCTCCTGGCCTCTTGCCAAAGCAGTGCAGAATTTAGAGGATAGACTAAACCACCAAAATTCAAAAAGTGTCTCCCACACAATATAATTTCAAGACAATTCTCAGCATTTAATTTTTATTTGTGTGAAAGGTAATTTTCACTCACTTTATAGTTTTCCACTGAATTTCTTCATCATATAAGTCTTTGCCCATACAAGGGAGCATGCCCCAATCACAGAATCACAGAATTCCAAGGGTTGGAAGGGAAAAGCTACTAATAGCCAGCAGCACCAGTACGTTTTGAGCGTGGACAAGGAAATAATCTAATTGCACCAGAAGAATTTATTCTTATTTTAATCATTCTGCTCATGCAAATTATCTGTATTAGAAGCTGCATCAGTTTAGGTACACCAATGACTCAGCTGCAGTTGGAGCATATGTCCACTACTGAAAATTTTTGGAATTATGACAGTAATAGGTCAGCAGCAGCTCCCTGCTGTGAGACTTGTATTCATCTTCATCTACCAAAGTGCTTCTCTTCTCCACATGAGCCACAACTTCCTTTTTCTCCAAACTTTAACCTGGGATTTTTAAAGGCTCACCATTTTTCTGACCTAAAAAAGTCTGCTATAAGTAAGGAAACTCACCAGGAAGGGAGGATAGAATGAAGATCTCAGTACCTGCCAAGACTCGTTTAATTTGCAGAAAGAAATTAAAAACCTCTCATTGTTTGATATAAACCCTGCAAAAGTGTCAGAATTACTATCCACCCAGTGGAAAGAGGATGTTTCCACTTAGTAAAATGAAAAGCCACATGAAAGACCTTCACATCTGCTACCTCTGACAAGTAAGGAAGCTTTTTTCCACTCCCCTGTAGGTGGCAAACTTATTTCTAAGTATTCTGTGATTACGACTTCTATATCAAAAGGGCAAAAAGGAGCACATGAGAAAAATTAGGTTGTATATTCACGTATCAGGGTTTAGAGCTATACTTCCCTTGATATTAGCCTTTAAATGGCTAACAATAGTTTGTTGATTTGCTGGTTTACATTTAGAAAATTAAATTTTACTTATGAATGTATTACACATATATGTTTTACCCACAGCAGACATCACAAGTCATGCAGACAGTTTGCTCTTTCTTCTCTCAACTTTTTTATCTGATCAAAAAACAATGAAAAGTTTAATTAAGAAAGAGGCTTCAGAAATGTATTTTTTATGGTATCTACCATTTGTTACAATCTAACACATTCTGGAAAAGGATGAAGCCTTGGGTGATATGGTTTAGTGTGAAGTGTCCCTGCCCATGGCAGGGGGGTTGGAACTAGATGATCTTAAGGTCCTTTCTAATCCTAACTATTCTATGATTCTGTGGTTCTATATGATGGATGAAAGTCCAGCAATGCACATGTAGGACTAACATCTTCATATCTGCATATCAGTATTCCTCTTTCCATTCCCTTCCTTCCTACTACCAATAGGAATTTCTTCATCAACATGGGAAAGATACATTGATGGCAAAAGAAGTAGTAACTATGATAGCAGCATTTCTATGGGGTCCACAAGGACAGCTTCTTTCAAGCAGATGAAATAGATGGCATTTCCATATTTCTGTTGATCCTTGTAGTCAAGAAAACACATTTTTATTAGAAGGAATCATTCATGACAGACATTTCAGAAGAAATATTATCTGTCTTCTGAAGAGTCCCTGGATTTTGTCCCATATTTTTCAACAGTCACTGCACATTAAACATTAATAACTGCAAATATGACAGACTTATCTTGAGGATGGTTGGGAATTGGGAACCATGGCACTTTGCAGTATGTACCCCTCATCTGTACCTCTTCCAAACTAACGCTTTTAAGTTATGTGTAGTATCCTTGCATTTTTGGCCCCTTATTGAAAATTTCCAACTTCCAGATTGGGATTTCCAATTCTGATAACATTATCGGATATCCAGAATTCTGAGGGAAATAGCTGCTGCACAAAACAAGATCTCCTTACTGTATGTTCATGAGTCAAATACACATAGCCATGGCACGAAGAAACATTTCTATCTTTTCAAATTTCAAAGTTTCATACAGTAATATAACCCCCATTTTCAAGAAGGAGAAAAAGGATGACACAGGGAATTACAGACCAGTCAATTTCACCTCTGTGCCTGGCAAAATCTGAGAGCACGTTCTCCTGGAAGGCATGCTAAGGTACATGAAAAACAACAAGGTGCTTGGTGACAGCCAGTATAACTTCACTAAGGGGAAATCCTACCTGACCAATTTGGTGGCCTTCCATGATGGGGCTATGGAACTGATGGACAGGGGTAGAGCACTTGATGTCACCTACCTGGACTTCTGAAAAGCATTCGACAATGTCCCACACAACATCCTTGTCTCTAAATTGGACTGATATCAATTTGATAGGTGGACCACTTGGTGGATAAAGAACCGGCTGGATGGCCGCACGCAAAGAGTTGTGGTCAAGGGCTCAGTGTCCAGCTGGAGATCAGTAACGAGTGGTGTCCCTCAGGGATTGGTGTTGGGACCAGTCTTGTTCAACATCTTTGTCAATGACATGAACAGTGGGATTGAGTGCACCCTCAGCAAGTTTGCTGATGACACCAAGCTGTGTGGTTCGGTTGATACGCTAGAGGGAAGGAATGTCATCCAGAGGGACCTTGACATGCTTGTGAGGTGGGCTGATGCCAGCCTGATCTGGCTTAACTATGCCAAGTGCAAGGTCCTACACCTGGGTGGGAGCAATCCCAGGCACAGCTACAGGTTGGGCAGAGAAGAGATTCAGAGCAGCCCTGCCGAGAAGGACTTGGGGATGTTGGTTGACAAGAAACTTAACATGACCTGGCTTCAGTGTGTGCTCACAGCCCTGAAAGCCAACCGTATCCTGGGCTGCATCAAGAGGAGCGTGACCAGCAGGTCGAAGGAGGTGATCCTGCCCCTCTACTCTGCTCTCGTGAGACCTCACTTGGAGTATTGTGTGCAGTTCTGGTTTCCTCAACATAAAAAGGACACTGAACTGTTGGAGCAAGTCCAGAGGAGGGCCACAAGGACAATCAGGGGACTGGGTCACCTCTTGTATGAAGACCGGCTGTCATGGGTTCAGCAATGCTCTGCCGGGGAGGAGGGAGAGATAGGGCACCTGGCCTGGGCTAGTCAGGGAGGTATTCCATACCACATCATGCTTGGGGAGGTAACTGGAAGTTGGCCGAAAGGGGAGGGGCTAGCTCTCTTCTGGGTTGGGCTCGTTTCGGCGGGTGGTATCGTATTCTCTCTCCTTGTTTATTTCCTCTAACCTTGATTTATTAGTGGTAGCAGTAGTGATTTGTGTTATGCCTTAATTGCTGGATTGGTTTTATCTCAATCTGTGGGAGTTGTATTCCTCCGGTTCTCCTCCCCATCCCTCCGGGAGTGGGAAGGTGGTGGTGGGGGGGGGAAACAAAGGGGTGTGTGGTACTGCAGGAGACTGAGGTGGGGTTTTAAACCACGACAGTTCTTTTTGGCACCCAGCGTGGGGCTGGGACCCACGAGATAACAACAAATCTGACAGGATTTATTGTCATTTGTCACAATGCTGATTTATTGGCTCTCACAGTTTTTTCTCTTAATCTCACAGTTTCAGGATTTTACCAATTACTTCCAATATATATTAGCTGTGTTCGTGTTTATCAATCATGGGATTTGGGCTAAGCTTCTTATCTCATTGTTCTTTATGTTAATGACTTGTAATACAATAGAAGCATTCATCATGAAACTGATCAGGTTTATGTTCCCAGTATGGTCACCAACTTTATATTTTGGGACATATATAAAGAAGTGCTTAGCAATTTCACATCTTTTTTCTCCTTCTCAGGTGGTCAACCTGTGAAGGAGACTTTCTTCTATCCTCCCAGTGTTCTCTCCAGATGGTCTACAACATCATTTGAGAGTTTTGAAGTTTTTGAATGGCCTTTTAATACTGTTGAGACTTGTATGCTGATTGTGATGGGGATCACCATAGTAGCACGCATACAGAGTGTGTTTTCCCACAATTATTTCATCTGATTTCAAGAGTTAAGCAGAGTCAGGTCTGGTCCTGTATTGGGGTTAAATGACGACATAGGAGGACCAAGGGATCTTCCCAGAGGCTGGACAGCCATGAGTAGCAGGGTGTGTGGGATAGTATGGGCAAGCATCTAGGTCAGCATCCCCAGCAGCAAGTACAGTTGCTACCCAAACTTCAGCTGTGACAGACAGCGCAGCTACCCAGCAACAAGTACAGCAGCTATTCAAACCTCAACTGCGACAGACAGTGCAGCTACCCCAGCAACAAGTACAGTTTCTACTCAGAATACAGTGATAATCACTGCAGCTGAACCAGAGGACCAATTCGTACCAATATCAGTTGCTCCTGTACACAAGAGAAAAACCAAAAAAAGAGGCAACAAGGAGGAGGCAGGATGAAGAAACTACACATCCACTACCTGGTCTAGTATCTGATCAGGGGTCATCATCACATGACGAAGAAGAAGAGGTGACTTCTCGATCTCAGACCTCAACTGAGCTGTGGAATATGCGAAAAGATTTCACCCGTCAATCAGGGGAGCACATCATCACTTGGTTGCTCCGATGTTGGGATAATGGGGCCGATGGTCATGAACTAGCAGGTACAGAAGCCAAGCAGCTGGGATTGCTTGCCAGAGAAGGGGGAATTGACAAAGCAATTGCAAGAGAGAAAAAGTTCCTCAGTCTTTGGAGGCAGCTTTTGGCAGCTGTGAAAGAAAGGTTCCCATACAAGGATGATGTTATGAGTCGTTTGGCCAAGTGGACTACTATAGACAAAGTGTCATGGGTTGAGCATGTTTTAAGGGTGTTTTTGTTCAAGGTTTTTTCCAGCCAGGTGGAGGAGGGGAGTCCGGGAGGAAGGAGAGACAGGACACCTGACCCAGGCTAGGCAATGAGGTATTCCATACCATAGCACGTGATGCCCAGGATGCATACTGGGAAAGAGAAAGCTGGAGGGGTAGAGCTCTAGAGAAAAATGGAGGAGGGAGCATGCGGTGCTCAGCCGGGCAGGGTGGAGTGAGTTATGGGTCGGTGGCTGGTGGGGTGTTGTAATCTTTTCACTTGTTGTTTGCTGTATCATTATTATTTGTAGTATTAAATGGCAGTAGGGGTTTTGTGTTATGCCTTAGCAATTAAACCGTTCTTATCTCAATCCGTGGGGGCTACATTCTTTGGATTCTCCTTCCTAACTCTCCGGGAGTTGGGGGACTTGGTTTAAACCACGACATTTTTGGCGCCCAACGTGGGGCCCGAGGGTTTGAGATAAGAACAGATCTGAGCGGATTTATGGTCTCTTGTCACAATGCTGATTTATTGGCTCTTAGAGGTTTTTCTCTGGATCTCGCTGTTTCGGGATTTTGCCGGGTACTTTGTGTATGGATTGGATGTGTTTGAGGCTTGGGCTAAAGTTTTTGTTTCACTGTACTTTGTGTTGGAGGCTTGTAATACGGTGGGGCTCCGGCAGCAGGGGGGGACGGACGTGGCCGTGGACTTGGACTTGTACCAGGCCGTCCCGCTGCTCTTCGCCGTCCTTGTCCTTATACTCGTTGTCGTCTGCGTGGAGCTGCGTGAAGCCAGGAAGGAGCAGCCCCGGGAGCTGCCGGCAGCTGAGGCTGCCAGGGAGAGCGGCACGGGGAGCCAAACGGCTGTGGCAGAGCAGCAGGAACAGGCGGGGGAGGAGCGGAGCAGGGAGGTAGCTGAGCAGCGGGATCAGGCAGCGGGGGAGGTGAGTTCCGCGGCCGTTCCCGACCCTCCGACGGCCGAGAGTGTCCCCCGGAAGTCGCCCACCGACCCCCAGCAGGATGCAGGAGACTACACAGCACTTCCCAGCAAGGCAGTGGAGGAACCGAGTCCTGCCGCCGTTCCGAACCCCGCAGCATCCGAGAGTATTCCCCGGAAGTCACCCGCCGAGCCCCAGCAGGATACAGGAGACCAGGCAGCATTTCTCAGCAAGGCAGAGAAGGAAGATCTGGACTCAGGAGAAGAGAAGCTGGTGGTGGGAGAACTGGCAAGCAGGGCAGCTACATCAGCCCCAGTGACAAGTGCAGCAGCATCATTTGAGAGTTCTGACGGTTTTGAATGGCTTTTGGGTGCCCTTGAGACCTGCCTGCTGATTGTGATGATGATCGGCATGTTGGCACACACACAGAGTGTGTTCTACCCACGGCCATTTTGTCTGATCCCAAAAGTTAAGCAGAGTCAGGTTTGGGTCTTGTCTAGGGTTAGACAAGAATATAGGAGCACCAGGAGACTGTCCCCAAGGCTGGACAGTCATGAGTGGCAGGGCATGTGGGACAGTATGGCCAGGTATCTGACCCACTGGGCCCCTCCAGTGCTTTGGAAGCGTTGGAGGTGGAAGGCAGCTGTATGGAGTCCCCAGCAGCAAGCTGTAGAACTGCTGAAGGGGACGGTGAATGATTTTGAGCCTGGTGGGCCCAGATACTTCAGGCCATCATTCCACAGATGCAACATAGAGATGTCTCATGATCGAGGGGTGGACTTAAGAGTGATGGTGTATTGAAAATGTGGGATCTGGGCATGACGTGAATGGTATGGAATAAGGGGTGGATAATGTCATGGGTTGAGCATGTTTTGAGGGTGTTTTTGTTCAAGGTTTTTTCCAGCCAGGTGGAGGAGGGGAGTCCGGGAGGAAGGAGAGACAGGACACCTGACCCAGGCTAGGCAATGAGGTATTCCATACCATAGCACGTGATGCCCAGGATGCATACTGGGAAAGAGAAAGCTGGAGGGGTAGAGCTCTAGGGAAAAATGGAGGAGGGAGCACGCAGTGCTCGGCCAGGCAGGGTGGAGTGAGTTATGGGTCGGTGGCTGGTGGGGTGTTGTATTCTTTTCACTTGTTGTTTGCTGTATTATTATTATTTGTAGTAGTAAATGGCAGTAGGGGTTTTGTGTTATGCCTTAGCAATTAAACCGTTCTTATCTCAGTCCGTGGGGGCTACATTCTTTGGATTCTCCTTCCTAACTCTCCGGGAGTTGGAGGACTTGGTTTAAACTACGACACAAAGGCATCCAATCCCTGAGGGAATCAGCTATCGTAGAGATGATCTATCACACCAAGCCGAATAATGGGGATGTACCCATAGACCCAGATGAAGTCGAATGCATACGACCCATGTGGCAAAAGCTTACACGGAACGCACCGTCGTCATATGCCCATCCATTGGCAACGGTAACCTGGAATGACATAGTACCACTAAGAGTGGATGAAATGGTTCATAAACTCCGAGAGTTCGAAGACAATCTTAACCCTTCCATCATCTCAGCTGTGGAAAAAAAGTCTCAGGATCTCAAACAGTTGAGGGACGATCTGTCTGATTTATCCAGCTCCTCACGTGTGCCAACACGCGTTTCAGCTGTTAACAAAAGGCGTCCTATTATTCGAGAGAGAAAATATATAAGATACAGACCATGGGCCACCCTATGGTTTTACTTGTGGGATCACGGAGAAGACATGACGAAGTGGGATGGAAAACCTACTTCAGACTTGGAGGAACGTGTGGGTGAATTGCAGAGAGGAACAAGGGTCAAGACTGATCGCCCCATGAGAGCTGCAGCTTCAGTCTCTGGTGAACAGGTTCCCAGATGGAGCGGAAGAGCTGATTTTACTCCAGCTCCTGTGATAAAGAAGAATAATCCCTTTCAACACGAATTAGGTGTCCAAGATTGTGATGATGATGACTATTAGAGGGGCCCTGCCTCCAGCCAGGTGGAGGTAGGGGACAATCGTATTTACTGGACTGTGTGGATCAAATGGCCTGGCACATCAGTCCCACAGAAGTATAAGGCTCTAGTTGATACCGGTGCACAGTGTACCATGATGCCATCGAACTGTCAAGGGGTGGAACCCATCTATATTTCTGGAGTGACAGGAGGGTCCCAAGAGTTGACTGTACTGGAGGCTGAAATAAGCCTGACTGGGAGAAAATGGCAAAAGCACCCCATTGTGACTGATCCAGAGGCTCCATGCATCCTCAGCATAGACTACCTCAGGAGAGGGTACTTCAAAGACCCAAAAGGGTACCAGTGGGCTTTTGGTATTGCTGCTTTGGAGACTGAGGAAATTGAGCAGCTGTCCACCTTGCCTGGTCTCTCAGAAGATCCTTCTGTTGTAGGGTTGCTGAAAGTCGAAGAACAACAAGTGCCAATTGTGACCACAACAGTGCACTGGTGGCAATATCGCACCAATCAAGACTCCCTGATTCCCATCCATAATCTGATCCATAGACTGGAGAGGCAGGGAGTGATCAGCAGGACCCGCTCACCCTTTAATAGCCCAATATGGCCAGTGAGAAAGTCTAATGCAGAGTGGAGACTAACAGTAGACTATCGTGGCCTGAATGAAGTCACACCACCATTGAGTGCTGCCGTGCCGGGCATGTTAGAACTGCAGTATGAAATAGAGTCAAAGGCAGACAAGTGGTATGCCACAATTGATATTGCCAAGGCATTTTTCTCAATTCCTTTGGCAGCAGAGTGCAGGCCACAGTTCGCTTTTACTTGGAGGGATGTCCAGTTTACTTGGAACAGACTGCCCCATTGGTGGAAACACAGCCCCACCATCTGCCATGGACTGATCCAGACTGCACTGGAACAGGGGCAAGCTCCAGAACACTTGCAATACATCGATGACATTATTGTGTGGGGTGATACAGCAGAAGAAGTTTTTGAGAAAGGGAGGGAAATAATCCAAATCCTGCTGAAAGCCGGTTTTGCCATAAAACGGAGTAAAGTCAAGGGACCTGCACGGGAAATTCAATTTTTGGGAATAAAATGGCAAGATGGACGTAGACATATCCCTACAGAAGTAATCAATAAGATAACCGCAATGTCTCCACCAACTGATAAGAAAGAAACACAAGCTTTCTTGGGTGCTGTGGGGTTCTGGAGAATGCACATTCCAAATTACAGTTCAATCATAAGCCCTCTCTATCATGTGACCCGGAAAAAGAATGATTTCAAATGGGGTCCTGAGCAACAATAAGCCTTTGAGCAAATTAAACATGAGATAGTTCAGGCAGTGGCCCTTGGACCAGTCTGGACCGGTCCAGATGTGAAAAATGTACTGTACACTGCAGCTGGGGAGAATGGTCCTACCTGGAGCCTCTGGCAGAAAACTCCAGGGGAGACTTGAGGTTGACCCCTTGGTTTTTGGAGTCGGGGATACAAAGGCTCTCAGGCCAGCTATACCCCAACGGAGAAAGAGATATTGGAAGCTTATGAAGGGGTTCAAGATGCTTCGGAAGTGATTGGCACTGAAGCACAGCTCCTTTTGGCACCCCGCTTACCAGTGCTGGACTGGATGTTCAAAGGCAGGGTCTCCTCTACACATCATGCAACTGATGCTACTTGGAGTAAATGGGCTGCACTAATTATACAACGAGCTCGGATAGGAAATCCCAGTCGTCCAGGCATTCTGGAAGTCATCATGGACTGGCCAGAGGGCAAAGATTTTGGAATGTCACCAGAGGAGGAGGTGATGCGTGCCGAAGAGACACTACCATATAATAAATTGTCAGAAAGTGAAAAGCAGTATGCCTTGTTCACTGATGGGTCCTGCCGTATTGTGGGAAAGCATCGGAGATGGAAGGCAGCTGTATGGAGTCCTCAGCGACAAGTTGCTGAAACTGCTGAAGGAGAGGGTGAATCGAGTCAGTTTGCCGAGGTGAAAGCCATCCAGCTGGCCTTGGACATTGCTGAGCGAGAAAGGTGGCCAGTACTTTATACTGACTCATGGATGGTGGCAAATGCCCTGTGGGGGTGGTTGCAGCAATGGAAGCAGAGCAACTGGCAATGCATAGGTAAACCCATCTGGGCTGCTGCATTATGGCAAGATATCGCTGCCCGGGTGCAGAAGCTGGTGGTGAGGGTACGCCATGTAGATGCTCACATACCTACGAGTCGGGCCACTGAGGAACACCACAATAACCAACAAGTGGATAAAGCTGCTAAGGTTGAAGTGGTTCAGATGGACTTAGATTGGCAACATAAAGGTGAATTATTTTTGGCCCGGTGGGCCCATGACACTTCAGGCCATCAGGGCAGAGACGCAACATAGAAATGAGCTCGTGATCGAGGGGTGGACTTAACAATGGACACTATTGCCCAGGTTATTCATGAGTGTGAGACATGTGCTGCAATTAAACAAGCTAAACGGTTAAACCTCTTTGGTATGGAGGACGATGGCTGAAGTATAAATATGGGGAGGCCTGGCAAATTGACTATATCACACTCCCACCAACCCGCCAAGGCAAGCACCATGTGCTTACCACGGTGGAAACAACCACAGGATGGCTGGAAACATATGCTGTGCCCCACGCCACTGCCCGGAACACTATCCTGGGCCTTGAGAAACAGATTTTGTGGCGACATGGCACCCCAGAGAGAATTGAGTCAGACAATTGGACTCATTTTCAGAGCAACTTTATAGGCACTTGGGCCAAAGAACATGGCATTGAGTGGGTGTATCACATTCCCTACCATGCACGAGCCTCTGGGAAAATTGAACAGTACAATGGGCTGTTAAAAACTACACTGAGAGCAATGGGTGGGGGAACTTTCAAGCATTGGGATACACACTTACCAAAGGCCACCTGGTTGGTCAACACCAGAGGATCTGCCAATAGGGCTGGCCCAGCCTAGTCAGAACTTTTACATATTGTAGAGGGGGACAAGGTCCCTGTAGTGCACATGAGGAATTTGCTAGGGAAGACAGTCTGGGTTACTCCTGTTTCAGGCCAAGGCAAACCCACTCGTGGGATTGCTTTTGCTCAAGTACCAGTTGGTGGGTAATGCAGGAAGATGGGGAAGTCCGATGTATACCTCAAGGGGATTTGATTTTTAGGGGAAAAGAGCCAATGAACTTAATTATATGTTGTTGCTGGCTGTGTAATATTTTTATAGTCCATAAACTAGATGTCTTCAGGTCACCAGCGACTGGCCCTGACTTCCCTCTAACCATTGTCCCAGCAGAGAATGAACTTTGATAGAACCAGATGAGTTCTGCAGTAAAGGAATGATCAACATCAGCAGGCAACAATCCAGCACTGCACACAGACTCTCCTGCTACAAAAGACTATTACAAACCTAACATCATGGACCAAATGGACTCAATAGCATTATAGGGATTGGTCCATGTATTAAGAAATGTTTTCTTTCTCTCTGTCTGGATGTATGCAGATGTATATATATATACATATATCTATATGATGGTATATTAAAAATGTGGGATCTGAGCATGATGTGAATGGTACAGAATAAGGGGTGGATAATGTCATGGGTTCAGCAATGCTCTGCCAGGGAGGAGGGAGAGATAGGGCGCCTGGCCTGGGCTAGTCAGGGAAGTATTCCATACCACATCATGCTTGGGGAGGTAACTGGAAGTTGGCCGAAAGGGGAGGGGCTAGCTCTCTTCTGGGTTGGGCTCGTTTCGGCGGGTGGTATCGTATTCTCTCTCCTTGTTTATTTCCTCTAACCTTGATTTATTAGTGGTAGCAGTAGTGATTTGTGTTATGCCTTAATTGCTGGATTGGTTTTATCTCAATCTGTGGGAGTTGTATTCCTCCGGTTCTCCTCCCCATCCCTCCGGGAGTGGGAAGGTGGTGGTGGTGGGGGGGAAACAAAGGGGTGTGTGGTACTGCAGGAGACTGAGGTGGGGTTTTAAACCACGACACCGGCTGAGAAAGTTGGGGTTGCTCACCCTGGAAAAGTGAAGGCTGCGTGGAGACCTCATAGCAGCCTTCCAGTATCTGAAGGGAGCCTATAGGGATGCAGGGAGGGACTCTTCATTAGGGACTGCAATGACAGGACAAGGGGTAACGGGTTAAAACTTAAACAGGGGAAGTTTAGATTGGATCTGAGGAAGAAATCTTTTACTGTAAGGGTGGTGAGGCACTGGAATGGGTTGCCCAGGGAAGTTGTAAATGCTTCATCCCTGGCGGTGTTCAAGGTCAGGTTGGACAGAGCCTTGGTTTAGTGTGAGGTGTCTCTGCCTGTGGCAAAGGGGTTGAAGCTTGATGAGCTTAGGGTCCTTTCCAACCCTAACTATTCTATGGTTATATAGTTCTATGGTATTTTACCAACTGCACACTATGCAAAGTAACCATTTATTATAGTTAGCTGAAGAATTTTCCTTTGATTCAAGTGGAGGTTACTATACCTTGACACCCCACACTGCAAGGATTGCTGTTCTTAGGATCTGATATCTGTTGCAAACATTTAAATTGGTATGGCATGTTACAGGTTGAATAATAGCTTAGTACAATACATTTTCTTGCTTCATCAACAAACAGCACACCCTTCATTTCTCACACAGCTGTTCTGTTCTCAAATATGGCAGTCCAGACTATTAGAAAATAAATTAATCTATTTTAATATCATGTGTACCATTAAAGAAAAAAAGAAGTCCTTACTTTTTTCTTTTGTTTTTCTTTCATTTATCTACAAAATTACCAGAAAAATTTCTTCCTTCTGAACTCACATTTAGGCACAGTTTACTCAACATAGCTGTAGTGTATGAAACTAGCATAAATGACAGTATCTTTAATTCTTAATATTACATCTTCAATATCTAAAATAATTCAAATTTAAGGGTAATTTCAAAGTCTATCTATGCAACACAGGATGCAGGAATATTTTTAAAATCAGCCTTCTAAGATTGTAAGGAATCTGATTATTCTGACAATCCATCATTGTCTATTGTGTGTCATGAGAGACGGCTGGTACTTTTAGATTCATAGTCTTTTACCCATCTCTTACCTATAACTACCCAGCAATGCCTAATCTGATCTGATGAATCAGCATTTCCTCACCATGGACAAAAAGATGAAGTACTCTTAGTATAATCTTGCTGTAAATTTGTTCTTCAATAACAAATAAAAACCAACATTAACATTTTATGCAAATTATAAAACAGTGTTTTAAAATAAAAAAATGTTTCACCTACAATTAAAAAATAATAATGTTTTACAAATAACAGATACATATATTTTAAAAGTAAATACAATGGCTACAAAACCAATTTATTTACATGCTGCTAGTTTTTTAATCACCTTTAAATTGTCTTTGACACTTTAAACATTTTCCTGATCAAAGTTACTTAGAAAGTAAATATTATGAATACCTTGCTTGCTTTGTTTCTATATTTAATAAAGTTTCTATGCATTTAGACAGTCCAGGATTTATATTTACTGGTTTGAAATCCGTGTGAAGGACCAAACATTCTATGAATTACAAAAACTTACTAACACATCAAACAAACAAAAAATGTTTGTAGTGCTTAAAACACATAATCAGAGGATAAAGAACTAAGCTCAGACAATAAATAAATTTAATTTACGTTTTACATGTGAAGATCGGTGGTATCTAGTGCTCACTTGTCTCAATTTCTCTTAAGCAGAAGTAGAGCGTAATGGCGCTTACAAAAGAGTCTAAAAATGATAGATTACACACTATTGTATGAAGTCAAAGGTTAAACTTATCATTGCTCACCATAGGCTAACCTTAACCCCAGGATTAATGCCATAAACAAAAAAGAAAATTCGGTTTGCACATACAACACAATGGGATAATGTCTTTCAAGAATTAGAAAAGTGAAATGATGCCCCCTACTGCTTCCAAAAACGTTTCTGTACAAATAGGGTGTTTTGGTTCAAAAGGAAATTATAAAGTAAAATCAAAGAACATATATTTTCAAACTAAGCAGTGCTCGTTAGCATGACATAGGCCAAGGACAATTTATTTCTTCTCTGGCTTTTAATTAAAATATATGAAAGACCTTGCCTTGTAGAGGAAACTCTCAGAAACATAAACAGCAAAGTTTCTCAGAAGTTATGCATGAAGAATTACGGCAACCTTTTTTTCTTGATATATTTCCAAATACATCAAATTTCAAATAATAAATTTTAAATAGTAATGATATTTTCAAATAGTAAAGTTGGTAGCATTGCTTCTGCTGTCAGCTAGCAAGTTGACACAATTCATTAACAGCTATCAGAGATCACAGAGTTGTGGAAGACCACAGTTCAATTCCCAACTCAGTTGTTTAGTTCTGGTATCACAGCTACTGTTGTAATGAATTTCTTCATGAGCAAGTAAAGCAATCTGAAAAAGTATTTCACTGAAACAGTTTTCAGTGAAAGAGAGGGCTCAAATACTGAAAAGCCATTAACAAAGTCTCTTTTATCTGTTCTGCTTTTAAGCCACAGTAGACCCTTAGATATTCACACTGTTAACACCTGATTTCCATCAGTGTAAGTAAAAAGTAACACACAAATTCTTAAAAGTATTTAGGCAGACAGAATTCTCTATTTCAAAGTAAACTAGTTACGTTAGTACATAGTGCCTTCGATGATCTGATCTCCAGCACCCTTGAGGCAATTGTTCAAAATGTCAAATGTTAAAATTGATATCACCTATCTTTGTGAGCAGAGTGAAATGGCTACAGTTCACAAGTGTTTATGGCACAAAAGTGAACAAATCATAAAGCAAATTTAATGAGCTGACATGAATAGGCCTGTATTTTTATTAGAGAGCTCTATTTTATCACAAATTCTACAGTATGTTCTGATGTTATTTAGACAGGACTACTGTGACCTCACACTAGTAGTTTTTAACTCAAAGCACAAAGAAACACTAATACAAGAGGACCAAATTTTTTGCTGATTCCTATACGCACACTCCTGCAGTAGAATGTGAGAAACCAAAAAGCTTTCTTGTTCATTGTCATAACACAAGAAATTGAAATACAACCATCTGTGTTTTGGAAAAAAAAATGGATAGACCATTTCTGCCCATTTATGTGTGCAGTTCTGGTGTCCTCAACACAAAAAGGACATGGAACTGTTGGAACAAGTCCAGAGGAGAGCCATGAGGCTGATCAGGGGACTGGAGCACCTCCCGTATGAAGACAGGCTGAGAAAGTTGGGGCTGTTCGGCCTGGAGAAGAGAAGGCTGCATGGAGACCTCATAGCAGCCTTCCAGTATCTCAAGGGGGCCTACAGGGATGCTGGTGAGGGACTATTCATTAGGGACTGTAGGGATAGGACAAGGGGTAACGGATTGAAACTTAAATAGCAGAGGTTTAGATTGGATATAAGGAAGAAATTCTTTCCTGTTAGGGTGGTGAGGTACTGGAATGGGTTGCCCAGGGAGGTAGTGAATGCTCCATCCCTGTCAGTGTTCAAGACCAGGTTGGATGAAGCCTTGGGTGATATGGTTTAGTGTGAGGTGTCCCTGCCCATGGCAGGGGGGTTGGAACTAGATGATCTTAAGGTCCTTTCCAACCCTAACTATTCTATGATTCTATGGGAACTTTACAACCCAACAGCAATATAAAAAAAAAATCATGATGGTTTGCCCTTTAAACATTAACCAGACCTGAGACTGGCTTAGTAATGAGGTTTAGCAAAACATAAATTCTATTCAGACTCCAAAGACTGTATGACATAAACATACATATTGTGTTTCCTTAAAAGCATATTTGTGGTGGTGCGTCCTCCCACCCACCTCTGGCCACCTCAAGCTTGTTCTGTGATTTGAATAACTTTTGAAGGTCAGGCCTTGGGCTTTCCATAAGAGTTCAGTGGTGAAGTATCCATTGTTTATACTGGGGACTTTCATAAGGCTATGGCAGGAGCAGCACAGACTGTATTAGGAACTCCTTTGCAGGAGATGAGAAAGGGGTTAATCAGTCATCCCCCTGATAGCTTTAGAACGTTCCTTATCTGAATGTTCTAAGTGAATTTACCGATGACTAAAGGCAAGTACCTGGTGACCCTGTAAATAGCAGGGTAATTAAACCAAGTAAGACCCTTTGAGATCTTCTAAACCACAGCAGGCTGCAGCAGTATCTGCCTCTGAGTGAGATGCCTCTCAGAGCATGTGAACTCTCAAATTCACAAAAGAATGATCATTGGCTGATATCAGGACCTGGGCTGATATCGCCACTGCTCAAAGCTTAACCCCTGCCTGTTGAGAAATGCCAAAAAGGCATTAGACATGAGTACCTCACTGATTCATGAGGAGAATTTTTAATAAATATACCTTTGTATGTATACATATATATACATCTGTGTGTGCTAATTTTGTACATATTTTGTTATTTTGTACATATATCTATAATATTATTCTTGTTATGTTTACAGGAGATAAGTGATTAACATTTAAGTGCTGCTATGATTAAGTCCTGCTATATCCTTCAGACATAAACTGTTGTCTGAGTCCGAACCTAAGACTGAATCCAGCTGCATCTGGAATCTGAGTTTAGGAAACAGGGAGGGGTCCACTTGGAACCTCATAGCTCAGTGAAGGATCTCCCTTACCTTTTGTCATGGTTTAAACCAAGTCCTCCAACTCCCGGAGAGTTAGGAAGGAGAATCCAAAGAATGTAGCCCCCACGGACTGAGATAAGAACGGTTTAATTGCTAAGGCATAACACAAAACCCCTACTGCCATTTACTACTACAAATAATAATAATACAGCAAACAACAAGTGAAAAGAATACAACACCCCACCAGCCACCGACCCATAACTCACTCCACCCTGCCTGGCCGAGCACTGCGTGCTCCCTCCTCCATTTTTCCCTAGAGCTCTACCCCTCCAGCTTTCTCTTTCCCAGTATGCATCCTGGGCATCACGTGCTATGGTATGGAATACCTCATTGCCTAGCCTGGGTCAGGTGTCCTGTCTCTCCTTCCTCCCGGACTCCCCTCCTCCACCTGGCTGGAAAAAACCTTGAACAAAAACACCCTCAAAACATGCTCAACCCATGACATTATCCACCCCTTATTCCATACCATTCACGTCATGCCCAGATCCCACATTTTCAATACACCATCACTCTTAAGTCCACCCCTCGATCATGAGACATCTCTATGTTGCATCTGTGGAATGATGGCCTGAAGTATCTGGGCCCACCAGGCTCAAAATCATTCACCGTCCCCTTCAGCAGTTCTACAGCTTGCTGCTGGGGACTCCATACAGCTGCCTTCCACCTCCAACGCTTCCAAAGCACTGGAGGGGCCCAGTGGGTCAGATACCTGGCCATACTGTCCCACATGCCCTGCCACTCATGACTGTCCAGCCTTGGGGACAGTCTCCTGGTGCTCCTATATTCTTGTCTAACCCTAGACAAGACCCAAACCTGACTCTGCTTAACTTTTGGGATCAGACAAAATGGCCGTGGGTAGAACACACTCTGTGTGTGTGCCAACATGCCGATCATCATCACAATCAGCAGGCAGGTCTCAAGGGCACCCAAAAGCCATTCAAAACCGTCAGAACTCTCAAATGATGCTGCTGCACTTGTCACTGGGGCTGATGTAGCTGCCCTGCTTGCCAGTTCTCCCACCACCAGCTTCTCTTCTCCTGAGTCCAGATCTTCCTTCTCTGCCTTGCTGAGAAATGCTGCCTGGTCTCCTGTATCCTGCTGGGGCTCGGCGGGTGACTTCCGGGGAATACTCTCGGATGCTGCGGGGTTCGGAACGGCGGCAGGACTCGGTTCCTCCACTGCCTTGCTGGGAAGTGCTGTGTAGTCTCCTGCATCCTGCTGGGGGTCGGTGGGCGACTTCCAGGGGACACTCTCGGCCGTCGGAGGGTCGGGAACGGCCGCGGAACTCACCTCCCCCGCTGCCTGATCCCGCTGCTCAGCTACCTCCCTGCTCCGCTCCTCCCCCGCCTGTTCCTGCTGCTCTGCCACAGCCGTTTGGCTCCCCGTGCCGCTCTCCCTGGCAGCCTCAGCTGCCGGTAGCTCACGGGGCTGCTCCTTCCTGGCTTCACACAGCTCCACGCAGACGACGACGAGTATAAGGACAAGGATGGTGAAGAGCAGCGGGACGGCCTGGTACAAGTCCAAGTCCACGGCCACGTCCATCCCCCCCTGCTGCCGGAGCCCCACCGTATTACAAGCCTCCGACACAAAGTACAGTGAAACAAAAACTTTAGCCCAAGCCCTATGATCGACAAACACAAACACATCCAATCCATACACAAAGTACCTGGCAAAATCCCGAAACAGCGAGATCCAGAGAAAAACCTCTAAGAGCCAATAAATCAGCACTGTGACAAGAGACCATAAATCCGCTCAGATCTGTTCTTATCTCAAACCCTCGGGCCCCACGTTGGGCGCCAAAAATGTCGTGGTTTAAACCAAGTCCCCCAACTCCCGGAGAGTTAGGAAGGAGAATCCAAAGAATGTAGCCCCCACGGATTGAGATAAGAACGGTTTAATAGCTAAGGCATAACACAAAATCACTACTGCCATTTAATACTACAAATAATAATGATACAGCAAACAACAAGTGAAAAGAATACAACACCCCACCAGCCACCAACCCATAACTCACTCCACCCTGCCCGGCTGAGCACCGCATGCTCCCTCCTCCATTTTACTCCAGAGCTCTACCCCTCCAGCCCTCTCTTTCCCAGTATGCATCCTGGGCATCACGTGCTATGGTATGGAATACCTCATTGCCTAGCCTGGGTCAGGTGTCCTGTCTCTCCTTCCTCCCGGACTCCCCTCCTCCACCTGGCTGGAAAAAACCTTGTACAAAAAACACCCTTAAAACATGCACAAACCATGACACCTTTCTTTCATTATCCCTTCAAGTTCCAACCTTTGCATAAATTCTTTGTATAAACTCTTCATTGATTCTAATTTGTTGTTCCCTTAAATGTATTCCACACACATTAAGTAGTAGAGTAAACCTTGCCACCAAACTTTGTTGTGCTTTTTCAAATTTATATTAAAGATTGTTTTACTAATACATTTGACAGTGATTCTTTAAAAGACCCAAATCACTCCCTGTCATGACCATATTTTCCAAATAAGCTCAGAAGTCAGTTTTTTCCCCAGCTTCTTTTTTTTTTCTTTTGAGAGTTTCTGGCAAAAAATTTGTCCCTCATAGTGTGAGCTGAATAACACTAGTTGAAGAGATTGCTATGTAACTATCCTTTTCCAGTCCTCACCTTATGTAAATCTGTATGAGTCAACTGGAATTAGAAATATATACAGATCTTAAGAAATACAAAATATTTTAATTTATAAGACATGATTTTTAATTACTCAGTAGAAGACAGGCAAGGAATTCTAATAATTATGCTTTATTTCCATGGCAAAATTGCATTTAACTGTGCTCAAATACAGCTCAAATACAACTGAAGATAAAACTGAGTTATATGTATTTCTACATGTATGATAATATTGTGTTGGTTTAGGATTTCAAAGTCTGAAGATGACCAGAGACTGACAGGACATCAGTGTGATAACATGACTGACAGAAGTTTCAGAAATTTCATGTCATATAAAGCAAATTATCTGCAAGTTGTTTTTTCTAGATTTTGATGTAGGAGTCCTTACCATAAAACAAAACTTAACAGCTGATTTCTATTGCTTCTAGTGGCACAGATTGAAATAGGATGGTATCTTCCTGCAAATGTTTTATTATTTTTCTACTACTGTGAAAGCAAGTGCATAAAAGGAGGCATTCAATTTCTCTAAATATGCTTTCTAAATGTTAAAGGGTTAAAGCAATTTCCAGAGGTCTCTGCCTAGGAAAAGCCCTCCACTGATATTTAATTAAACTGCAGTTGCTCTGAGGCATGCAGTAAAATACACTGGAGTCAAACGTAAATGCATCATTGTCCTTTATGTAAGGGAAGTCAGCTTAATTTTCTTTTTTCACCACTATTAGATAAGCCTAGCATGCCCAGTTGGTGTAAGTAAAATTTCATTGAAATTGGTGGAAATATTCAGATTTACAACTGCTGATGATTAACCTCACTGATTTTAGTATGACTATACTAGACCCTATCCTCACAGAAAGTCTGTGAGCCAAATTTTTGACCGCAGTGTTTTCATACAGGTCTCTCAAGAGAGCATCATATAATGTAAATATATCAGAAACATTTTTACATACTTCAACCAAGAAGAAGTCATTGTATGGAGTGAAATGTACTGAAAGCATGTCCCAGCCTTCTGCCCATACATAAAAGTTTAGAAAATGTCAAAGTTCTATACAAAAAGATGTAAACCAAACTTTACCACTCTTTTTTAGACATTAAAATTAAAATTTAGCACCAGATGCTGGAAAACCTTACTAAAGTGTGTCAGCACCCATGTAAAAGGATACCCAGTAGTAATAATGTTATTCACTTGAAGACTGCATAGGCAGGAAGGTACTTCTTTTTACACCTGTAACTAATGATCTATTAGCCTTTGATGATAATTCACCAAATAATTTTTCCTCTCTTGCTCATTGTTACTACTTGGCTTTTGATTTTCAATTTAAATAGGACTATTACAATTATAGCCATTTCTGTACAGCTGACTGTTCAAATCAATTACATATGTCCCCAAAATACTTTCCTTTTTCCTCACTCTTCACTCATCCAGATGGAATCATTCTCACTGAAGTCAATGGTACCATGTGTAAGGATGAATAATATCTTCATTGTTCTATTGGTCTTATCCTTATAACAGTTAGATTTTGTGCAAGCTATCTGCAAACTGATATCATTCAGACACTGATGTTTTTACATCTATTCTCATCCTGTTTTGCAAAAATAATTAGCAAAACAAAAAGCAGATCACCTACAGTTAGTTTTACTACATGCTGCATCTCTTAAAGCATTAAAAAGCCATTGTAAGCACATCTTTCAAGCTTACTGTACCCCTAGTAAGTTTCAACTATTGGTGCTACTTTCCGCCAACTCTTTTATGCTGTACTAGACCTCCGAGAACAAAGAAAAATCAGTTGCAAGGTGCTGTTCTATCAGCAGTCAGCTACCAACCAGGTACATTACATACAAGAATATTACTCAATAACTATAGCTAGTACTTCTTAGAAAGTATTTAAATTCCTGTAGTCAGACTAGAAACAAAATATTTGTTTATGAATATAAAAAAAAAGATAAATACTTGGCTGCAAAAATCATAAAACGTTAATGGTGCTCAAAAGTTTAAATTTACCTTTTGATAAACCATAAACAGGTTACTTGAAAGGCATTTATAAAATCCCTAGTTACAACATTAGCAAGACTACTTCTTTAATTTTTGCAGTTGCAGAAACTTTTATAAAGTACACCTATTTGAACTAAATTACAGGGTGGCAATTGAGCACAGACCACTTTCTGCAGCATTTCAGCTGAAGCTGAGCTGTGTATTCCTCAGAGACAGCTGCATGATGGTGACACCCCTTCAAATACTACTTGTAATTTCTGCAAGAAATTCAGTAGCATTCAATCCCCTCTCACAATAAAGATTACACTCTTACATTATTGTTCTGTCAGTCATTCAAGTGAAGCTGCAATGTTTAAATGCACAGCAGGCACAGTGTGGAACCTTTGAACTGACTAGTAATGATACAGCTAAATATTTACACTAAGAAGACCTAAAAAATTGTCTTCTGGAACATTCCCAGGCAAAATAACAGTCTGTGCCAATACACCTGCAGCTTTTTGTAACTAATTAAGAAACTTGAGCAAACAAGCTCAAAAAGCCTCAAAAACAAGGCACAGACTTCATTACATAAAAATAAAAATATTACCAACTCTCAACAACTGATGCATGTATAATTGTAAAGCTTTCGTCTTTTCTTTCTTTTATAATGATACAGTTATTTACAACAGATCTTTTGAAGAAATTTGGAACTGAAACAAAATAAAATAATTCCAAAATTAAGGGACAGAGTATGTTTCGTTAATAGAAACAACTAATTACAGAATCTATAGCTTGGGTAATTTTCAGAATGTTTGTCTCTTGATACTAAAGAAATAAGACCAAATCTTTGATCTGGAAGTTCATTAAGATGCCAGCATTGCAATAAGGTCTCCAAAATTGCAATAAGGTTCCCAAAAGAGAAACCTTTTTAGTCACAAGGTCACCATGACTTGAAGCAAATATAAATGTCTGTAACTGCATAACTGGAGATTCGAATAAGATCAAGAAGTCTATCTTTATGAAGTGTTGTGAAGTCATTTTATTTCAAACCAATTTTGGCCTTTTACTTTGCAATTTGGTGAATGACAATACTTTAATTAAAGCGTATACCAAAATCTCCTAATGGAACTTAATACAATAAGAAGCAGTCTTAAGGTTTACGATTATATTATACACAAGGATTTGAGAGCTCTAGTAAAGGTTCCTTTCCTTTTCTGAAATATATAGAACTTGGGACATCACTTTTAGAAAAAAATATGCTCTTTGTGTTATGACTATAAATTAAAGTTTGTGATTGATCAGGGGATTGGAACACCTCCCATATGAAGACAGGCTGAGAAAGTTGGGGCTGTTCAGCCTGGAGAAGAGAAGGCTGCGTGGAGACCTCATAGCAGCCTTCCAGTATCTGAAGGGGGCCTACAGGGATGCTGGTGAGGGACTATTCATTAGGGACTGTAGGGATAGGACAAGGGGTAACAGATTGAAACTTAAACAGCAGAGGTTTAGATTGGATATAAGGAAGAAATTCTTTACTGTTAGAGTGGTGAGGTACTGGAATGGCTTGCCCAGGGAGGTGGTGAATGCTCCATCCCTGTCAGTGTTCAAGACCAGGTTGGATGAAGCCTTGGGTGATATGGTTTAGTGTGAGGTGTCCCTGCCCATGGCAGGAGGGTTGGAACTAGATGATCTTAAGGTCCTTTCCAACCCTAACTATTCTATTATTCTATGGTGTCCAAACTCATGCAAGATACTTTCTACACCCTAGTATTCTGGTCCTGGGTTCAGCAGTAGCAGTCATTTTTCTCCTCCTTAGTAGCTGGCACAGTGCTGTTTTTGACTTTCAGCCTGGGAACAGCACTGATAACAATTATTATTTTAGTTGTGCTATGTAATGTTTTCTCTGACCAAGGATTTTCTGAGTCTCTTCCCCTGCACTGCCAGGGAAGAGGGGAAGCTGGGAAGCAGCAGAGACAGGACATCTGACCCAAACTAACCAAAGAGGTATTTCATACCACAGCACATCATGCCCAGTATATAAACTGGGGGCAGTTACCTGGGAGGGCTAGATCACTGCTCAGGTTGGGCTGGGTATCAGTTGTCAGGTGGTGATTGGTTGTGTTTTCTTCCCTTATTATTTCCGTTATTATTATTATTGGTGGTAGCAGCAGTGGTTTTGTGTTATACCTTAGTTACTGGACTTTTCTTACCTCAGCCTGTGGGAGTTACACTCTTTCAATTTTCCTCCTGATCCCCACAGGAGCAAGGGGAGGAAGGGGGTGTGTGGAGGGAGTGAGCAAGTGGCTCTGTGGTTCTGTGTTACCAGCTGGGCTTAAACCATGACAGTTCTTTATGGTGCCCAACATGGGACACAAAGAGTTGAGATAACAACAGATCTGACCAGAGTGTGTCTAATGATATCTGTGATAAGCATTCATTGTTTTGGATTAATAGTCACTCGTCACAATGCTGATTTATTGGCTGTCAATGTTGTTGCTCTTGATTTCAGAGTTTCAGCATGTCATACCTTACAGCCAGTATTTGCTATTTTAGTGTTTATGAGCTGGGGGGCCTTGGCTAAGGTTCTTGTTTCACTGTAATTTATGGTAATGACTCATTGATCATGAAACTGATCTGGCTTGCATTCCCATTGTGGTCATCACCTCTATAGTTTGGGAGGTATGTAATGGAAGTCTTTAGTAATTACACATCTTTTTCTCTCTCCTTGAGTGGTCAACCTTTGAAGGAGACATTCCCTTACACCCCCAGCTCCCCCACTAGGCTACTTGAAGCATCATTTGAGAGTTCTGAAGGTTTTGAATGGCCTTTAGGTACCCTACAGACCTGCCTGCTTATTGTGATGGGGATCACCATGTTGGCACACATACAGAATGTGTTTTACCCATGACCATTTTGTCTGATCTCTAATGTTAAGCAGAGTCAGGTTTGGGTCTTGCCTAAGGCTACACAACGATATAGGAGGACCAAGAAATTTTCCCTGAGTCTGGACTGTCATGAGTGGCAGGATGTGTGGGATAATACGGGCAAGTATCTAGGCCAGTGGACCCCTCCAGTGCTTTGGAACTTCATCACCAAATAACTGCAAAATCCAGAAAAACTAGTAAAATACTTAAATGAGGTGTGTTGTCATCCTGGTTGCACCAGAGAGGGACAAGTCATGGTAATGTGCTGGGGCTTGGCCTATGCTTACAGAGCCTTTTTCAACACTATCCAAAGCCTTCAAAGGGAAAAAGATGTCTCTGGATCTGAGGCAAAGCAACAGACAGCACAGCTATTCCAACTCCAAATACAGCAGCTACACCAACCCCAGTGACAAGTACAGCAGCTGTTCAAACTCTGACTACAACAGACAATGCAGCTATTCTAACTCCAAGCACAGCAATTACACCAACCCCAGCAACAAGTACAGCAGCTACTCAAAACCTGACAGCTACAGACAGCACAGCTGCTGATGGTACTCAAGCCCCAAGCACAGTGACTGCAGCAACCCTGACAACAGATACCGCAGCCACTCCAACCACAGTGATAATCACTGCAGCTAAACCAGAGGACCAATTCTTGTCAATATCAGTTGCCCCTGCATGCAAGGGGAGAAGCAAAGAAGAGGCATAAAAAGCAACCCTTACAAGTGAAGAAAGATGAAGAATCAATGCACTTACTACACAGGACAGCATTTGAATGAGTTATTATTATGTAGATAAGAGGAAGAAGAAGTGGTGACTTCTTGACCCTGGACCTCAACCAAGCTACACAATATGCAAGATTTTACCCGTCATCCAGGGAGCACATCATCAGCTCCTATGCTGGGACAATGGGGACAACAGTCACGAACTACAAGGTAGGGGAGCTAAGCAGCTGGGATTGCTTGCTAGGGAAGGGGAATTGACAAAGCAATTGCAAAAGAGAAACAGTCCCTCAGCTTTTAGAGGCAGCTCTTGGCAGCTATGAAAGAAGGTTTCCATACAAGGATGATGATATAAGTCACTTGGCCAGCTGGGCCACGATAGAGAAAGGAATCTAGTCTCTGATGGGATCAGCCACTTTAGAGTTGATCTATGGCAGGCTGGATGCTTGTATGGGGAGTGAAAGTGATAAGATAATAGGAAGGGATTGTATAGGTATGTAGCGGCTAAAAAACAGTCAAGGAAAATGTAGGCCCCCTCCGGAAGCTTTCGGGAGAATTGGCTACACAGGACTTGGAGAAGGCTGAGGTTCTGAATGGCTTCTTTGCCTCAATCTTCACTGGCAAAGGCTCTGGCCGCACCACCCAAGTCATGGAAGGTGGACACAGGGACTGTGAAAACCTAGACCTTGGGCCCACTGTACATGAGGATCTGCTTTGAGACCATTTTAAGAAGCTGAATGTACACAAGTCCATGGGACCTGATGAAATCCATCCGTGGGTCCTGAAGGAGCTGGCAAATGAAGTTGCAAAGCCACTGGCCATCATATTTGAAAAATCATGGCAGACAGGTGAAGTTCCTGATGACTGGGAAAAGGGAAATATAACCCCCATTTTCAAGAAAGGGAAAATGGATGACTCAGGAAATTACAGACCAGGCAGTCTCACCTCTGTGCCTGGCAAAATCTGGGAGCAGATTCTCCTGGAAGACATGCTAGGGCACATGAAAAACAACAAGGTGCTTGGTGACAGCCAGCATGGCTTCACAAAGGGGAAATCCTACCTGACCAATTTGGTGGCCTTCTATGACGGGGCTACGGAACTGATGGACAGGGGTGGAGCAGTTGACGTCATCTACCTGGACTTGTGCAAAGCATTTGACACTGTCCCACATGACATCCTTGTCTCTGAATTGGAGAGACATCAATTTGATAGGTGGACCACTCAGTGGATAAAGAACTGGCTGGATGGTTGTACTCAAGGAGTTGTGGTCAACGGTTCAATGTCCGGCTGGAGACCAGTACAAGTGGTGTCCCTCAGGGATCGGTGTTGGGACCAGTCTTGTTTAATATCTTTGTCGCTGATACGGACAATGTGATTGAGTGTGCCCTCAGCAAGTTTGCCGATGACACCAAGCTGTGTGGTTCAGTTGATACGCTAGAGGGAAGGAGTGCCATTCAGAGGGACCTTGACACGCTTGTGAGGTGGGCTGACGCCAACCTCATGAAGTTTAACCATGCCAATGCAGGGTCTTACACCTGGGTGGGAGCAATCCCAGGCACAGCTACAGGTTGGGCAGAGAAGAGATTCAGAGCAGCCCTGCTGAGAAGGACTTGGGGATGTTGGTCAATGAGAAAATGAACATGAGCCGGCAGTGTGCACTCACAGCCCAGAAAGGCAACCGTATCCTGGGCTGCACCAAAAGGAGCGTGACCAGCAGGTCGAAGGAGGTGATCCTGCCCCTCTACTCTGCTCTCGTGAGACCTCACTTGGAGTATTGTGTGCAGTTCTGGTGTCCTCAACATAAAAAGGACATGGAACTGTTAGAACAAGTCCAGAGGAGGGCCACGAGGATGATCAGGGGACTGGAACACCTCCCATATGAAGACAGGCTGAGAAAGTTGGGTCTGTTCAGCCTGGAGAAGAGAAGGCTGCATGGAGACCTCATAGCAGCCCTCCAGTATCTCAAGGGGGCCTACAGGGATGCTGGTGAGGGACTATTCATTAGGGACTGTAGGGATAGGACAAGGGGTAATGGTTTGAAACTTAAACAGTAGAGGTTTAGCTTGGATATAAGGAAGAAGCTCTTTCCTGTTAGGGTGGTGAGGTACTGGAATGGGTTGCCCCGGGAGGTGGTGAATGCTCCATCCCTGTCAGTGTTCAAGACCAGGTTGGATGAAGCCTTGGGTGATATGGTTTAGTGTGAGGTGTCCCTGCCCATGGCAGGGGGGTTGAAACTAGATGATCTTAAGGTCATTTCCAACCCTAACTATTCTATTATTCTATGTTTCTAATATCTGCATGAAGAACAGTTTGGAAATGAGCTCTGATGACTTGGTGCTTTGATATGCCCTGGGACGATGAGTTGGAACATTGAATGACAGGGAAGGTGGAAGAGCAAGCCTGGGGGGATGGGCCAGGATGTAATTGTGGCGGGAATCTTAGTTGGAGGCCAGAGGATGTGGGGGTTATGAAAGGCTCTGCAACATTGTGATTGGACTGTTTACCTGGAGAGTTTCACAGCGGTGAATGAGATTGAACATTGTATGTATGTGCAGGTTGGGAAAACACTGAACAAGGGGATAAAAAGGGGTTGGTGGTAATAAACGAGGATTTGAGTCTCTGCATCAGCTTGAGTCAGTGTCGTGAAATGCCACATGCTGGGAATGCACCCGTAGATCCAGATGAAGTTGAATGTACACGACCCGTGTGGTGGAAATTTACGGGGAGAACACCATCATCATATGCCAGCTCATTGGCAGCAATAACTTGGAATGCCATAGCACCACCAACAGTGAATGAAATGATTCATCAGATCCAAGATTTCTAAGACAATCTCACCCCTTTCATCATTTCTGCTGTGGAAAAAATGTCCCATGAGTTAAGACAATTGAGAGACAATCTATCCAATCTATCCAGCTCCTCATGTGTACCAACACACATCTCAGCTATCAACAAAAGGCATCCTACTGCTCGAAAGAAAAGATATAGGAGGTACACACCACAGGCCACCTTACAGTTTTACATGTGGGATCATGGAGAAGACCTGAAGAAGTGGGATGGTAAACCTACTTCAGTTTTGGAGGAACGGGTGTGTGAATTGAAGAGGAGAACAAAGGTCAAGGCTGATCATCCCATGAAAGCTGCAGCTTCAGTCTCTGGTGAGCAGTTTCCCAGATGGAGTGGAAGAGCTTATTTTCTCCAGCTCCTGTGATAATGAAGAATAATCCCCTTCTACAAGACTTAAGTGTCCAGTGTTGTGATGACTGCTAGAGGGGCCTGCCTGCAGCCAGGTGGAGGTAGAGGACAATCGGATTTACTGGACCGTGTGAATCAGATGGCCTGGCATATCACTTCCACAGAAGTATAAGGTTCTAGTAGATACCAGTGAACAGTGTATCCTGATGCCATCAAGCTGTCAAGGGGTGGAACCCATTTGTATTTCTGGAGTGACAGGAGAATCCCAAGAGTTGACTGTACTGGGGGCTGAAATCAGCCTGACTGGGAGAAAATGGCAAAAGCACCCCATTGTGACTGATCCAGAGGCTCCATGCATCCTCAGCATAGACTACCTCAGGAGAGGGTACTTCAAAACCCAAAAGGGTACCGATGGGCTTTTGGTATTGCTGCTTTGGAGACTGAGGAAATTGAGCAGCTGTCCACCTTGCCTGGTCTCTCAGTGGATCCTTCCGTTGTGGGGTTGTTGAAGGTCAAAGAATAAGTGCCAATTGTGACCACAACAGTGCACTGGTGGCAATATTGCACCAACCGAGAATCCCTGATTCCCACCCATAAGCTGATCCATAGACTGGAGAGTCAAAGAGTGATCAGCAGGACCCACTCACCCTTTAATAGCCCCATATGGCCAATGTGAAAGTCTAATGCAGAGTGGAGACTAACAGTAGACTATTGTGGCCTGAATGAAGTCACACCACCATTGAGTGCTGCCATACCGGACATGGTATAACTTCAGTATGAACTGGAGTCAAAGGCAGACAAGTGGTATGCCATGACTGATATTGCCAAGGCATTTTTTTCAATTCCTTTGGCAGCAGAATGCAGGCCACAGTTTGCTTTTGCTTGGAGGGGCGTCCAGTACACTTGGAACCGACTGCCTCAGGGGTGGCAGGATGTGTACCTCAAAGGGATTCGATTTTACAGGAAAACAGCCAATGAACTCAACTGTATGCTATTGCCTGCTATGTAGCACTTATATAACCCACCAGCTAGATGTCTTCAGGTGACCAGTGACTGGTACTGACTTCCCTCCAACAATCATCCCAGCAAAGAATGAACTTTGATGAAACCCGACAAGCTCAACAGTGACCAGATGAGTTCCACAGTATCATCAGCAGGCAGCAATCCAATACTGCACACTCTCTCTCCTACTCTGAAAGACTGTTACAAGAGCTGGAGCCCAACATCATGGACCAGCTGAACTCAACAGCTTTATGGAGATTAGTCCATGCACTAAAAAATATCTCTCTCTTTGTGTGTGCGTATGTAAACATATATATATATACACACATATATATGTAACCATGCAATCATATAATAGTTATGGTTGGAAAGGACCTCAAGATCATCCAGTTCCACCCCCCTTCCATGGGCAGGGACACCTCACACTAAACCGTACAACCCAAGGCTCTGTCCAACCTGACCTTGAACACTGCCAGGGATGGAGTATTCACAGCTTCCTTGGGCAACCCATTCCAGTGCCTCACCACCCTAACAATAAAGAATTTCTTCCTTATATCCTACCTAAACTTCCCCCGTTTAAATTTGAACCCATTACCCCTCGTACTATCAATGCAGTCCATAATGAAGAGTCTATACCCAGAATGCTTATAGCCCCCTTCAGATGCTCGAAGTCTGCTAATGAGGTCTCCATGCAGCCTTCTTATCTCCAGGCTGAACAGACCCAACTTTCTCAGCCTGTCTTCATATGGGAGGTGCTCCAGTCCCCTAATCACCCTCGTGGCCCTCCTCTGGACTTGTTCCAACAGTTCCATGTCCTTTTTATGTTGAGGAAACCAGAACTGCACACAATACTCCAAGTGAGGTCTCACGAGAGCAGGGTAGAGGGGCAGGATCACCTCCTTCAACCTGCTGGTCCCACTCCTTTTGATGCAGCCCAGGATACAGTTGGCTTTCTGGGCTGTAAGCGCACACTGCTGGCTCATGTTCATTTTCTCATTGACCAACACCCCCAAGTCCTTCTCCTCAAGGCTGCTCTGAATCTCTTCTCTGCCCAACCTGTAGCTATGCCTGGATTGCTCTGACCCAGGTGTAGGATCTTACACTTGTCATGGTTAAACTTCACGAGGTGGGCATCAGCCCACTTCATAAGCGTGTCAAGGTCCCTCTGTATGGCATTCCTTCCCTCCAGTGTGTCAACTGAACCACACAGTGTGGTGTCATCAGCAAACTTGCTGAGGACGCACTCAATCCCACTGTCCATGTGACCGACAAAGATGTTCAACAAGACCAGTCCCAACACCAATCCCTGAGGGACACCACTCATTGCTGGTCTCCAGCCAGATGTTGAGCCATTGACTACATGTGAGGCAAGAGTGGGGAGTGAGTGCGTGACTCCATGGGTCTGAGTTACCAGCTGGGCTTAAACCATGATAGTTCCCCATCCTGTAAAAAAATATATATTTTAATTTGTGCATGTGCATAACCCCACTGATGACCATCATACTGTTAATGAGAATCAGAGCACCATCTGTAAAGTGCATCATCATAGACTGTGTAGCTCACTTAACCAATACTCATCTGAAAAATAAGTTTAAGGTTTGGTTTCCATATCGTTTCAAGTAGCATAGCTCCTCTTTCAAGTATATGCAACTCAAGCCCAAACATTTCAGGAAGACCCAGTTTCATAAAATCATTTACATAGCCAAATTTCAATTAAACAGAATTTAATAAAAAGTAGGAAGTTGTACAAGGCAACCAAAGCCAGTTACTTCAAAACATGAAAAAAAAACAAAATACTTAACAGTGATACAAATAATGACTTATTTACAGTCAGGATGATCTGTAAAATATCCCACTGGTGTTCCAAGTAGCAATGCAAGAGCTGGCATTGGGTGTAACCAATTCCTTTGACTGTCACCACTTAAATGTTGCACTTTCCTTAAAATGAGCTTACAAAATGCAACCAAAGATTTGGGAAAATGAAATTTGCCCTCCAACTAAATAGGGATGGTTTACTATGAAAAGCCTGTAGGCTGAAGAAATCTTTCTTCCTGGAAAAAAATCCTGTTTGTAAACAGCCTATTGTGAAATGAAAGAGAATTTCTAGTGTTCTCAACCTACTTCACATTTAGTTTTGATACACCTGAATGTGGGCTTGTAACAATAGGTTTACAGTTCGTTTTCAGTGTAGGGTAGATTAAGTTCAGGCTGCAGTTTCCAAAGGTCATTAAAATAAAAACAAACCAAGAAACAAAACCAACTATAAATGGTTGTTTGTTTGTTTGTTTGTTTGTTTTCTAGTCTAAGTTATAACAATGCAGGGAGAAAGTTCCAACTTGTTTTAATAATCTACCTATGTTTGTAAACATAAGTGAACCCCTTTCAATAACATTGTCAATTTCACTTCAAAAAGGCTTTAGTTTGTCTGGCTCGTTACATTGTCAGTTTCTACCTAACCTGCTTTAGCAGATTGAGTCACAGTCTTATAGAACCATTCATGCTCACAAGGACCTCGCTGAGAGCAGTTTCAGACATTATAATGCTGCAAATGACCTTTGAAAACAGGTTTATAGCTAATACATATAAAATTATAAAGATTACAATAAATTCAGAACTGAGACCATACATGGAATATGGCATAATAGGCTACAAGCAAATACACACAGCACCAAACATTATCCACTTTACTTAGAAACCAGTCAGCTTTCAATTATCCTGAGATATTCCAAAAGGCTGTGTTGAAATGGTAGACAGAAATAAAAGAAGTTTCTTTCAGTGTTTTAGTAATACTTTGTATCCCATAATGCTGTTAAGTCCATTTCTACTATAAACCTCCTTGCTTACAATTTCATTTGTGATTGACTGTAATGGCTGCAGTGACTACATTTTAACAGCTGATGGCACCAATCAGCTCAAGAAGTTGCCTAGACAAAAGTCAAATTCTTGTATGTGAATGTTGTAGAATAATTTGATCGGAAGGCAAAATGCAAATGTCTATTAGACAAAACTAGGCAAAAAATGTCCTCAGAAAAGTACAGCATCTGTCTGTCTGGAATGTGACACTCACTGTCAAATTGTATCCTGTTTAGAACATGTAACTGTCTAGATAAAGGGGCTGGAGCGCTTCCCATAGGAAGACAGGCTGAGAAAGTTGTGGCTGTTCAGACTGAAGAAGAGAAGCTGCATGGAGACCTCACAGCAGTTTTTCAGTGTCTGAAGAGGGCCTACAAGGATGCTGGAGAGGGACTTTTCATCAGTGTCCCGGGTTCAGCTGTAATAGCTACTTTTCTCCTTTCTGGTAGCTAATGTAATGCTGCATTTTTGACTTTAGTCTGAGAGCAGTGCTGATAGTACACCACTAGTTTTAATTGTTGCTAAGTAATGCTTATCCTGGTCAAGGACTTCAGTCTCCGGTGCTCTGCCAGTGAGGAGGGGCACAAGGTAAGACACCTGACCCAAATTAGCCAAAGGGGTATTTCATACCACAGCACATCATGTCCAGTATATAAACTGGGGAGAGTCACCCAGAAGGCCCAGACTGCTGCTCAGGTCAGGCTGGGTATCGATGAGCAGGTGGTGAGCAATTGTATTGTACATCACTTCCTCCTGTCTGTTTTTTTTCCCCTTCCCTTTTTAGATTTGTATTCTCTCCCCTTGTTATTTCCCTTATCATTATTATTAGTGCTAGTCGTACTAGTCTTGTATTGTTTTAGTTACCTGACTGTTCTTATCTCAATCCATGACATTTACATTCTTTCAATTCTCCTTCTCATCCTGTTCAGAGCAGGGATGAATGAAAAAAGGAGTGAGAAGCTCTGTGGTTCTGAGTTACCAGCTAGGCTTAAACCACAACAATCAGAGCTGTAGCAATAGGACAAGGGGTGATGGATTCAGACTTAAACCCGTCACCCAGGGGAAGTTTATGATAGATATAAGGAAGAAGCTGTTTACTGTGAGGGTGGTGAGGCACTGGAACAGATTGCCCAAAGAAGAGGTAAAGGCTCATCCCTGACAGTGTTCAAGGCCAGGTTGGACAGAGCCTTGAGCAACATGGTCTAGGGTGAAATGTCCCTGCCCATGGCAGGGGGCTGGAACCAGATGACCTTAAGGTCCTTTCTAACCCTAACCTTTCTATGAACTGCAAACACTCGTCAGGTTAAAAAGTTTCTAAACAGGGATACAAGTGCCTTTATGAAAATGACAATTTACATTTTTATATTAATCCTTCACTGGTGTAACATATAAGTAGGTTAAAACAAGATATGTATAAGATATGTATATTTATTTGCACCACCATAAAATATTTGTCCTCCCTTAGGACACTGTATTTAAAGAACAGCTACTAAAAACTAACTTCACAGTGATGCTAAAGAGATGAACAAAACAAGTGGGAATCCAGTAGTCTTGGGGGAACTTGGAAGGTATTTATCTGGGTGTGGGACTGGAAGACATGAAAGAAACTAAGACATTCACCCCTTTGTGTAACAGTTGGTCTGTATTGTCAAATCCAGGCCAACTTTAGGCATTCAGAAGTCTAGTGAAGTCCCAGAGCTACTTTTTAAGAACTAATCTGGTCCTTAACATCTCATTTTAAGACTTTGACTGGTTTATAGCAAAAAAAAAAAAAAAAAAAAAAAAAAAAAAAAGTGCTCTCTTCATTTTCTGAGCTATCAGAACTAAGGATCTGGGAATGGAAGCACACTTCTATGCCCTGTTACCACGAGGGATAAACTGCACATTTTTTTAAAATGAAATCCGAGGCAGCTATACTAGAACATAGCTGTACTAAAGTACCTTAAAAATAGACCTCGTAGGCTGCGGGATCCTGTAAAAGGACAGGCTCTTTCCAGCGGGGATGGGAAGAGCCGCTGAGGGGATCGCGCCTGGCGCTATGGGCAACTTAAGGCGCCCTCTCAAGGCGCCTGGGACCCAGCAGCAAACACCCGCCACCCCCCCCCCGGACTAGCGAGCGGCAGTAAAGGCCTAGGTAGGAGGGTTGGTCTTACCCTGGCACAGCCCACCCGAGGGCGGAGCTTTGTGGCCGCCCTGACTAAAGATGGCTCCCTGGCTGTAGAAAGCTTCAGTCCTCTTCCTGACGCGATCGGATGACGTACACTGAGGGAGTCCGGGGGTTCCACTTGTTGTTTTGGGGGGTCTCAGCGCTATGTAGGGTCTGAGCGGGCAGTGGCGATGGCCGCTCGGTGGGCAGCCCGCGGCTCCGAGCCGTGGCTGGACGAGTTTACTCTCCCTGCGGAGAAGGACTATCTCCTGGAGAGCAGCCGGGGCCGCATCGAGTGCTTGTTCGAGGTGCAGCTGGCCGTGCTCGGGGCACAGGGAGACCAACGCATCTGGGTGCAGCTGGCGGGCGACTGGAAGGCCGTGCGCGCTGCCAAGGTACGGGGGACTGGTGGGAAGCGGTGCGGGCCGCAGCCGTGGGCCTCTGTCACCTGGGCGGGGAGCGGGGTAGTGTTTGCATACGGTAGAGCCCCTCCCGGCCAGGGCACGGCTCAGGCTGCTGTGTACGGGGCCGGGAGAGAGAAATCGGTGCTTCACGGGGAAACAGAACCCTGCCCTGGTAAACAGGCGTGTCTCGGGTGCAGGGTTGTCTCCTGTGGTGTTGACACAAGCTTGAAGAATAGAGAGAAACAATTCAGCTGAGAAGTGTGAAGTTCATCGGTGTGGCACGGCCACCGCATCGTGAAATACCTCTGCAAAAGTGGGTTAAACGCTTGAGAGAGCGGGCTAAGTTGTGTTCTGAAATGCGGTTAAAATGTTTCTCTCTCCTTCCCAAAGTCAAGTAATTACTCTCGGTTGGGTGTTACCGCGTTTCACAGTTGCGTTTCAAACTTTGTGGCAGTTAGTAGCTTATTACCTACTTAAGGAGCTCGCTATCAGTTTAGCAGGGCTAGTATTTCCTAGTAGGAAAGGGTAGGAGTTTCTTGCTTCAACAGTCTATTTCTTGGAGCAGATAGCTTTCTTTTAACCAAACACGTTAAAAGGGAGAGCGGTCTAGGCTCTGCGAGTCTTCGCCTGACACTCGTTGCTGTAAAGTATTTTCATTTTAGAAGTTAGTTTGAGAGTTAGTTTTGTGAATCTCTTGTACAACAAGCCTTTTGGGGGAGGCTCAGCAGTAATAATGAAGTTAATATCACTTATAGTGGACTTTATAACTATGGGTGTTTGAATAGTGTGATAAGAAGGATGGTGTGAGCACTGGCAAGGCTGGAGATAGCTTTCAAACCCCAAATCTCAATACGTGTACTTTTCTATCTATTTAAGAACAGATATATGTTAGTGGGGAATCCTTAGCATGTGTTTTGTGACTTAGTTCATGGACTGGCCAGTACACTTTCAGAAACTTGATTCCTCAACTATGTAATTCTCAAGACTTTTATAAAGAAAATGCTATGAATATTTAGGGTCTTGACTTACTTGATTCTGAAATTTACTCTAACACAATTTGCTTGTATACTTGGGCTTAAGAGTCTCCACAAACTGTTATAGGTAGCATAAACAGCTATTCATTCTTCTCCAGGCAGCTGCAATACAACTTTTTTTTTTTCTCCAGAAAATTAAAGCCTGAAACAAATATCACAAGAATATAGTTTTCTAATTGCTGATTTTTCCTAATAACATACAAAATGTTTCCTACTCCAGATACCTTGGAGGGTGTGGGAGACTTGACCCCCTTACAAGTAGAGCAGTTGTCAGACTCTACCTGAAGGTGTTACTGACCAGACAATTACACATCTTCAACAACTGCACATCTTCATTGTCTCCCTTGGAAAGGTTTGGTGATAGCAGTTTGCTGTAATTCATCACTCGCAGGCAGTATATTCATTCTTCAGTGCTGCCTGGTGGGGGAAGTTCCCAGATTTAGTATATCCTTTTTTCTAATTATATCGTTATCTTGTTGATCGGCTAAAATGTCGTATGATGACTAAAGCACAAAAGGTAATCCTATGGATTTTGTTGTAGAAACAGGTTGTGATAATTTGGCCTTGGAGCAGTTTGCCCTGATAATCAAGATGATGTAACTCAAGAGATGATGAAAAGTGCTCTTATGTTATTCATTACCTTGTATTGGTTTTCAGTTCTATTCAAATGAGAACTTTTAGTTTTCAAGAGTGAAAGCAGAGAATAAAATGTGGCATACTTAGGAGTCTGCAGAACAATGACTACTGCTTAGAAACTAGTGTCACTGCATAAGAGTTTAAAGCACAGAAAGAGATAGGGGGAAAATAGTGCTACCTGAAAAAAGAAATTGTGCACTGTATTGACAGAGCTCTCAACTCTGACACATATAGAACAAGGCGACGCATTTAACACATTTAAAAACAGTGAATTTTCTGGTGGTAACTTTTAGGAGGCAGAAATAACAGTGGGATTTTTGTTTGGTTGGTTTTGGTTTGGTTTTTTATTTTTGTTTGGGTTTTGGTTTGGTTTTTAATCTGTTAAAAGCCTGAACTTCTGGGGCACAGACCCATCTGGAGCCTGGAGTTTTCTGTTATTTGTCAATATTGTCTGCTTTTTCAAAATACTGAGTTTCAAAGCCTCAGCTTGCTGTGGAGCTTTTGGAGTGTGATGATTTCCCCCTCTCCTCCCCATGTTATATGCCCGTTATAAGTAGGTAGACTGGCATTTAAAGTTTTAAAATCCAAATATTTTATTTGGCTTATTAGAGAATCTATCACAATCCAGAAAATGTTTTTATCATTTCTTTGGGGTAAGATTTTTTTTTCTTCCCTGTAAGATGTTTTTAAGGATCCTGCTGTGGTAGTTATGTTGTGCCATGCCACAGGATCAATGTCCTTGACTGAATGATAAGTACAGAATAAGTAACACATAATAACAACTAAAAAATGTAGGATGGCTACTGCTCTGATGAGCCTTTGGAAGTTTTCCTTTTGAAAGTGTGATTAGAAGCTCAGTTTTACAGACTAGGTAGAATTCTTTAGTGTGAGGCATTTGTTCATGAAGCATATGTTCTCTGACCAAATAAATGGGAAAATAAATTTCTTTTGACTTGTCTTTTAAAATGTTTGAGCTTCAAGTTAAATATTCTTTTACTATCAATTTCAAGTAAACTTATAAATAAACACTTGGATATTAATGTTAGCCTTCTGTATATATACATAAATTATTTTAAAATAATTTCAGGTATCTTTTATCTCCATTATCTAGTTTACTGGCAGTATTTACTTTCTCAAGTTTCTTGTGCCAAGTTGGCTTCATTTTCAAATGTACTTATCTATTTCTGACATAATCAAAACTAACTTGATATATCAGCTTGTCACAAATATTCACTCTGCTGTCTTTTTGTCCTTCTAGGAGTATATTAAGGGACTCTGTGAACCTGAACTAGAAGAAAAAGAGTACTACCCAAAGGACATGCACTGCATCTTTGTTGGTGCACAAAGCCTGTTTCTCAACAGTCTTATTCAGGATACATGTGCTGACATATCAGTGCTAGAAATAGGACTGCTCAGTATTAAAGGGGGTGCAGAAGCTGTTGTTATGGCTCAGAGTCATATTCAACAGTTTGTGAAACTTTTTGAGAGTAATGAAAGCTTATTAAGCGACAATGAGTCAGAGATTAAGAAGCAATTCAGACAATTTGTGGAAGCACATGAAGATAAATACACAATGGATTTACTGATTTTGCCTAGCTCTCTAAAAAGAGAGCTCCTAGCTCTCACACAAGCTGAATGCTGTGAAGGGCAGAGCAGTATCATAGATCTGACAGGTTCTGAAAGCCCAACAGATTTTTTACATATCGAAGCCCCCAACGTGATAGTAACAAACAGAGGTGGAAGAGCAGATGATGAGGAAGAAAGAAACAATGCTGGGACACCTGTAACTGAACTTACAAAGCAAATGGACATTGTGTTTTCTGATGCTCCTGGAACAAGTTTTGTTCCCATAAATGTGCCTGTGTTAGAGACAGTAGTGCCTAAAGAAAGGCAGTCATGTAAAAGAAGATCTTCCTATGATGAGGAAAGGCTTCCTAAAAAGCAGTTTTCTTCAGAAAATGATCAGGAAGTCAAATTTTCACACAGTAATCATACAGATAGTGAAGCAGTTATTGATCTGATTTCAGATAGCTGCAGTGAAAGTGGATCAAATGATTCCAGTTATGTTAAAGTAGGTGATGAAATCAGTGAGGAAATGGAATATAGAATCCTTGTGAACTTTTTCAGAACAATGGGATATCACCAAAATATTGTAGAAAAAGTCATTGGTATCCTAGGGCAGTCTGTGGAACCATTAACATTGTTAGAAGAAATTGAAAAGGAAAGTGCAAAATCTCAAAAAGAACACGAGCAGTCATCTCCAGTGCCTAAAACTGATAATCCCCTTTTAGGAAGTAATGTAAATAAGTCACAAAAGCTAGTAGACAAAAGCAATAAAAGTCCACTTAAATCCAGTCATAATTCAAATGAGACAAAAAATGTGCATCACAAAATAAGAAATCCACCAAACATGGAAGCTGATGCAGAAAATGAAATGCATATATTGGTATGTGAACCTGTTTTTCCTTCCAGTAAAAAATCAGCTATGTGCTATAAAAAAGGAGACATTTATTGCCCGGGTAAGAATTACAGTTTGAGATCAAGTGATACAGAGATTGATGGTGGTGTACCTTTTGGGACTATACAAGCTGGAGCTCTAAAAGATGTTGATTCTGTAGCCAGAGAGAGCTCGGATGTGCAGTGTACCTCGACTAAGACTAAAACTGCAGTTAGGCAAAGCACTGCAGGGCCCTCAACTGTACAGAGTATTCATCCTGGTTCTGAGGACCAATTAAGACACTGCAGCTCTTCTCAAAGGAGATCTCCTAACCAACATCGTTCCCAAACCTCAAACTCAGAAAATCCTATCTCAGACCAGGTATTGTCTTCACAAATGCATCCTTCAAATCCTGATAGAGAGACAGTGGGACCACAAAGACATCATCCTGACCCTTCTGTTACTGGAGTTCAGAGATTTTTGGATTCTCTGAAAAAACCATACAGACTGGAATTGAAAAATGAACCTGGGAAACCATATTTAAAACATATCATTATTGATGGAAGCAATGTTGCAATCACGTAAGTATTGTTCTCTTCAGCTCTCTCTATTAAAATTTCAATGAGCTTTCAAATGAAATGGGAACTAAGGTTGCTGTGGCATGTGTAAACCTTTTGCTAGCTAGCTTTTGTTACCAAAAGCCCATGTTCACAGCAAGGTTTTCAGCTACTGGTAATGGCTGCAGTGGTAAGTTACAGTAAGGCTTGATAATGAAAAATTACATGAATGTGCTGTAGCCATTTTAATTGCCAGCGCATAGCAATTTTGATAGCTTTTACTCTCTTTTGTGATAGTGTCTGTTTTTATAACTGATTTATTTGGAGTTGTTATTCCTTGTTGAGATATTATGCATAGAAGGAAATTCGGAGTTCTTTTAGCCAGTGTACTTCAGTGCACAAAACCAGCTAGATCAGTGCCATTGTAGGATATTCTATTATGAAACAATTCTTGTAGAATTTTCTTTTGGTTTAAAAAAGAATATGTAGTCTGAAGATGAAAAAATACAATAACTGGTTAAAATAGATCCTTGATTTTGACTTAAAAATTGGTTGGCAATTGCGTACTCTGGAAAATATTTCCTGTAAAGCCTTTTAGGCTTAACTTTCCTGCTCTAATAATTTATAAAAAACAAGTAGCTCAGATTTATTAAACCCAAATACTAAAGTAATCTGAAAAAAATGAATTGACAAAGAAAATTAAAACTAGATACGCTCTGGAGGTACGCGAGATCCTATTTGATAACAACATGTTTTCAAATTAAAAGTAAATTAATTCTACAGCCTTGCTTACTAGGCAGTGGTCAAATTTGAAGCCTGATTTGTGCCACTTCAAAGCAACCTGGTTTGAACTATTAGCACTTCAGCTCCATGGAGCACTTCAGTTGGAATTTAATTTTGGTGAGCTCTGCTCTGTTGCAAGCAATTTTTTGCATCAAACTTAATTTGCTCTGCATGCATCTAACAAAGAAGTTATCATCAGTGTAAGTGTTCTGTTTTTTTACTTCTGCTCTTAGCATCTTGTAATATTGAAGTGGGAGTTCTTGTAATGTATTTTTCCTTTAACAACATTACACTTTAGTGCTTGGGTCCTGTTACTTTTGCAAATGTAGGCATGCAGCAAAAATATTCCATCCCTTCAATAAAACTTGCAGAATAGGGAACCCTGTGTATCTGTGCACACACCTCATTGCCTATTCATCATGATACCTGAAAGAATGTATTCAAAAGAGAGTAGACAGTTACAGAGCTGTTGAATAATTGTAACATATTGGCTGACAAAGCACCATGCAAACAAATTCTATAAGGTGTGTACAGTTAATACTGAAAGGATCATTTACTTTGAAAAGATCACTGCATTGACCGTGATGCAAGGATTTTCCATTATTGTAAATACCTTTCTATTTTCACATTTCTACTGCAGACAACTTTGGAAAGTGTTGCAAGTTACAGTTTTCTCCTTTTTAAAAGTTAATGACTAACTGGAATGTCAAAATCAGTTAAAATAATTTGACAAATGTGTGCTTTACTTGGTTCATTTTAACATTTGTCTCATCAAAACTGTCCTCGAATAGGTTGTTGTTCTTTAGTCAGGAAGAGATGTGTATTTAGCCTTTATATGCTAAATAACTTTGGCAAGCACTCAGGTCAAAAGGTTTATTCAGTGTTTGCTATGGGGCTTTTCTGTAGTTTTGGAGTATGAGAGTGTGCAATGACAAGTACCGTATTTCTTCTTGATGAGGAAGTGGTAATTTTTAAACAGACTGTCTGCTCCACTTGTCAATACTAATGAGTAAACTTACTATGAGAACTTGCTACATAAGTTTTCTTAAGTGCATTCTGAGTTGCACTGCTGAACATGCATAAACTGGTATTAGCTTTTATTTTGAAACCATGCTGCCGGAAACAAAATAGAGTACTTTAAGCAAAATACTAATTCTGAGCGGTCACCTATATGCCTGGACAAAGTTGGAAAAGATCAGACTGTTTAAGTGTTTCTTAAACACTTAACTATTTTAAAATACGAATTTTAATCTTGGAGTTTGGAAGTCCTGAAAAGCTTTGTATTGACTGTATTAACTTCTTATTAGGCTGGAACTGAATCTTAAATGGGATAATTTCTACTATCAGTGATCCCATGAATTCTGTCAGATGCTCTTTGGCTGACCCAAACCTATATGACTGCTTAAGATACAAGTATCATATGTCATCTACTTTCTGCTGTTAGATGAAAGATGCTTCCTAAACAACAGGCTTAAATCTTGTTTAGGAGGACAAAATAAACTTTTCCAAGGGAGGAAAAAGAAGTACAGTGTTATGTACTATAACAAAATAGTGTTGAAGCCAGATCTAGAATTAATTTAATGTTTCAGACAGTTGGCAGCTGGTAGTTTCCCAGAAGTAACTATGTAAACACAGATCTATACATGCATGTACACACAATTGCATTAATGGGTGGGGGAATCATAGTATCATAGAATGGTTAGGGTTGGAAAGATCATCTAGTTCCAACCCCCCTGCCATGGGCAGGGATACCTCACACTAAAACATGCCACCCAAGACTCTGTCCACCCTGGTCTTGAACACTGCCAGGGATGGAGCATTCACAACTTCCCTGGGCAACCCATTCCAGTACCTCACCACCCTAACAGTAAAGAGCTTCTTCCTTATATCCCATCTAAGCCTCCCCTATTTAAGTTTGAACCCATTACCCCTCGTACTATCACTGCAGTCCTTAATGAAGAGTCTATCTCCAGCATGCTTATAGTCCCCCTTCAGATGCTGGAAGGCTGCTATGAGGTCTCCATGCAGCCTTCTCTTCTCCAGGCTGAACTGACCCAACTTTATCAGCCTGTCTTCATACAGGAGGTACTCCAGTCCCCTGGTCACCCTCGTGGCCCTCCTCTGGACTTGTTCTAACAGTTCCATGTCCTTTTTATGTTGAGGACACCAGAACTGCACACAATACTCCAAGTGAGGTCTCACGAGAGCAGGGTAGAGGGGCAGGATCACCTCCTTCAACCTGCTGGTCCCACTCCTTTTGATGCAGCCCAGAATACAGTTGCTTTCTGGGCTGTGAGCACACACTGAAGCCAGCTCATGTTAATTTTCTCATTGACCAACACCTCCAAGTCCTTCTCCACAAGGCTGCTCTGAATGAATGTATGCTCCTAGTTTCACTACCAGCTAATACCTTGAAATTCCTAGATGATTTTTTTTAAATATAAACCAGCTTCTGCTTACTCAAATATTGTTGTGACCATGAAACTGAGTCTGAGCTATAGAGTTGTGAAGTGATGTTTCTGTTCTCTTGTTTTGCTGAAGGTCTCTTTCCATTTATAAGAGTCTTCTTTATTTTTTTTTTCTGGCAAGACTACATGTGTAACTGCCAGCTTTGCTTGGCAAGGTTTGTGTTTATTGTAGTAAAACTGATGAATTTCCTATCTCTTCTCTTTCTTTCACCCCCAGTCACGGTCTAAGGAAATTCTTTTCCTGTCGAGGAATTGCAATAGCTGTTGACTACTTTTGGAAACGTGGCCACAGAAATATTACTGTGTTTGTTCCACAATGGAGAACAAGACGTGATCCTAACATTACAGGTGAGGGTAATAGTTTCCTGATGTTTTCTTTATTAAATTACTGTCCTGGGTTCAGCAGTAGCAGTCAATGTTCTCCTTCTTAGTACCTGGTGCAGTGCAGTGGTTTTGACTTTCAGCCTGGGAGCACTGATAACACTGATGTTTTTAGTTGTGGGCTAAGTAATGCTTGCTTAGACCAAGTACTTTTTCAGTCTCATGCTTTACCAGGGAGGAGGGGAAGCCAGGAGGAAGCAGAGACAGGACACCTGACCCAAACTAACCAGAGGGGTATTCCATACCACATTATGTCAGTCTGGCTGCTTGGCATCAATAATGGGTTTCTATATACAGTATGAGACACTCTCTGAAATGCTCTTTAGGATAACTGATGTGCAGTCAGTGGAGGCCTTTTTGTTTGTTATGGTCTTGTTTGCTCTTTAATTTCTAGTTTCAGCCTCTTCCTCCCAATTTTCATAATATTAGCAATCTTCAGTTGTGAATGTAATTTCTGTTAACAGATACAGAAATAACCTATCTTCTCTGCAAACTATACCTCACACAAATTGTTGAATAAATAGCCTAAAAGAAGACTTTTGTTTTTAAGAACAGTTTTTTTTTTTCGTGTTTTAACAGAGCAGGATTTCTTAACAAAGCTCCAGGATGTTGGAATATTATCTTTAACCCCTGCAAGGGTGGTTTTAGGGGCAAGAATTGCTTCTCATGATGACAGGTATGGAATATATACAGTCTTTTTAAATATCTATCTAACAGGTATAAAAACTTCATGAGTGGTTGTATTAGCTAATACTTCAACCTATCTAGACAGAGAGCTATGCTTCCAGCTTAAGACTAACCTCTACATTTGTGTTATTTTACTGTCCAAAGAAACATTTCTGTATTTAAAAATAAATATTTATATATGTACACAGAGATAAATAACATACAGAGAAATTAGCGGAAAATGGCACATTTTCATGGCAATTTTAACCATTGAAAAAAAAAAACCCAAAGATCCATTTCAAATGTCACCATTTGCATTGAGTAAGAAATTAAGTCTTATAGTAATGTTTTTCTGCATTCCTTATCAGTCTTGGAATTGTCTTTTATGTTTGGGGAGCACTGGCATAAGTGAGCTACTAATAAGGCTTAGTTTTGTTCCATTTTCTTTCTCAATGCCCTTGTGGCATATAAATATCTATGTGTACTTGAGAACTGTATTTGTAATAATGTGTAGGCTACTAGATTTCCAAGCTAACTTGAGCACCTAAGTTTAACTTCAAAATGTGGGGATCATCTTTCAGTACAGTAAGATTCAGGGGCTTCTTATTGGGCGTTGAGGGGTTTCCAAGTGCTCATACTACTTTTGCCAAATTTTCCCAGTCTTGAGGTATGGCTGAAAACACCTGCTGCTTAAGTTTATTCGTATAAATAATCATTCATACTTTATTTTTCTGGCTATAAAATTGTCACGTTTTTGCATCATGGGCATGCCTAGTTTTGTTAGATTGTGCAGTCATGCACCTGATTGCAAAACTTAATATGCAAAAGATAAGTGCACTCTACATATCTTCCTTGTTAAAATATGGTAACTGTGATATCTTAAATAATAATGTTATAGCAAAAAAAAAAAGCAGCCAAATGGGAGTTATTTACACACTCATGCTGTATATACACCCAGCATTTCATATAAGAATGCTATTTATGTACAGTAGAAATGAGTGTTGTGCTAACATATTCACATGAAAGTGTACACTTTTCTTTAAAGGACAGCATCTCTTTGCTAAAATAGTTTCAATGGCAAAAAGCTTGTTTTCGGATAGGTAAAACAAAATCTTAATAAATCTGTAGTTTCCTTTTGTCATAATTTAACAACAGAATAGTAACCACACTCTTCATTAACAAGTGTTGACAGAGCAAACAACTGACATGCAGAAAATGGATATCAGTGTTGACCAGAATAGTATATGGAAACAAGTTTGTTGGAATGTGTAATAAATATTGTACTCTTTTGTAAAATAAACCATTTACCTCTACAAATATTTAGAATCTCATGGATTTGAGGCAGTTTTGCTTGTGGTTGGTTTTTTGGGGTTTCTTTTTTAGTGAGGAAAAAAAAAAAAGCCTCCTGTAAAGACTCTGCTGCACTTAAATAAATGCATGCCACCTAAAATGCTCATAGCTATATGATGGGTCAAAGCAGCATCATTTTCTGGTAATCAGAGTGCTTGTTTTCATGCAAGGAGATTACTCTTGGATAGTAAAATGTTTAGTTTTCAAAATCTATAGGCAGTTTTCAGCAAAGCAGACTTTAACTGTCTTTGAAATAAATCTTACAGGTTTTTATTACACCTTGCTGATAAAACTGGAGGTGTTATTGTGACTAATGATAACTTCAGAGAATTTGTAACAGAATCAAATGCCTGGAGAGAAATTATTCAAAGAAGGTAATCACTCCATTTCTGTGAAAGTGTAAAAAGGATGTCTGCCCTTACAGTTGTGGGCACTCTACCTTCATGTAGGATTTTTATTTTAATCAATCTGTCATGAAATTCTGGCACAGCCCAAAAAAGTACTGTGTGCTTCACCACTTTGATTCACAGCCTTATAATAATGTGTTGAGTCATCTAATATCCCTGTTATATGTTCTCTAATCTGCATCTGTTAATTGCTCACATAAGTAGGAGTTTGGTTTTGAAGCTAAGATGTGACAGTTCTGAAGTTCAGTGTTAAATTCTGTTAGAGTACATGCTTTGCAGTCTATTCTCACAGGCTTTCTTGTTTTAAATATCATTTCTTCAAGGAGACATGATATCTGATGCTCACATACAGCATCACTTTTAAGGTCTTAGAATCAATCACTCATTACTGTAGTACAACAAATTGGCATAGCTAAAGAAAATAATGAACGTTTGCAGTATTCCTATAGCCATTTCTCTGCAATTGTTGAGTGTTCTTTGGGTATAGATGAATTCAATTAGCTATCAAATTATCCCTGCTTGAGCTTGTAGATTCTCAGTCAATTAGTTTCTCCTGTTCAAGTGGTTTCTTTTTGTTCACTTGGTTGTTTTGCTTTTTCCTCCTCCAGATAAATAAGGTCATTTTAGTATTATTATTAAGGTATGACCTTCTGTTGCCCACTAATCCCTCAGTCTCCATGACATTTTCTGAGGCTACATCTGCTGCAGTGAGTGGGATGTGTATAAGTCAAATGAAATAAATAAAACCTGCCCTGAGTTCTCACAGTATAGCTGGGAGAATGTGGAATTCATGTTGACTAATCATGCAGATATTTGCACAATTTATCGAGTGAGTTCTGCCCAAGTCAGGCTTTGTTCTACAGAACTTTAGCAATAATTGTTAGCATGCCATTCTGGGTCTGTGATTATTATTATTATTATTATTATTATTAACAGCTTGTGTTAACATCTCCTATTAGTTTTACTTCTGGGAAAATTCCACTATACCAAACTTTCTCCTTGCAAACAAATTTTAGTTGAACTGGTTTTCTTCGATGCAGAGTTCCAAAGACTATTCCAGAAAAGGAACTTCTTTGTGTCTTACCTGTAGCTTTGTGTCTTACCATAGCTAATGCTATGTGTGCTAGTTGTGTGGCTTTCGAATAACATATGCTTTTTAGGTACATGGTTGAAGGCCCTTACAAGTAAGAGAAGGTTGAAGGCCCTTACAAGTAAGAGAAGTTTGAACAACCAGAGAAGTTTCTCTAATTGCCAATGAAATTCCGTTCTGGTTTTGTCATAAAATGTTACAGTCATTCAACACTTGCTGTGAAGGAAAAAAAAAATAAATAAAAAAAGCAAAGCTTAGCTTTCTGCAGTGCTATGGGAACAGATCACAAAAGCCCCCAAGCTACAATTAAATTGACAGTAAATACTGGTTGTATCCAAAATGGATTACTAGTTAAGCTTCAGTGACTCCTGATATGGTGTAGTGTATCTGCAATAAGGCAACTTATCCTGTGCTACAAAGGTGAAGGTAATAAAGATGTTATACATTGTTATTAAATAATATTGAAAGAAATCTCTTGCAGGCTGCTCCAGTACACTTTTGCTGGTGACATATTTATGGTTCCTGATGATCCTTTGGGAAGAAATGGACCTAGATTAGATGAATTCCTTCAAAATGAAGACTTTTCTAGGTATAAGCACTGCTTCCACTTTTCTTTGATATAGTTATGATTTCACATTTGGAATAAACTGTTTTCCTGGTTCACTTGAACACCTCTTCAGATCTGTATTAGTAAATATATAATGAAATTAGGCAAGAATACAAAAACATGATTTTTCTTTTTCTTAAGCCTGTTCAGAAACTGCTGGTGACATTTGCATCTAATCAAGATCCCTCTCAGAGCTAAGATAAGTAAAACAATGACTTCCTCTGAGATTCAATTGTGATGGCTTTCATACAAAGGTGGTCCAAACTATGTTAACATCACACAAAGCTACCAGTGGTTTGGATATGGTGGTAGCCTGGTATCCTGTTAGTTATGGTGATGTTATTTAAAACACCTTGGTTTATCACTTACTCATGGTGGGGCAATAGGTGCTACAAAAGAAACTCTACACTCAGTCATGGGAGAGGCATTTCTCTTTTCACTTGAGATGTGAAATTGTGCTGTTAATAAAACAATTTTTTGAGGGGCATTGTTATTAAATGCTTTATTAATATTTTTAAATATTAATATATATACAGTTCCTATAAGATTATTATACTTTTAAAATGTTCATATATTCCAAGTATGAATTTGCTTTACATTAGCCATTAAGATGTGGGAATGGGTTTGCTCTTTTGTGTGAGAAAATGGGCTGCTCTTTGCTTTTCTTTCACCACTTTAAGAATATAAATGCTAATGGTAGTGAGCAGTATTCAGAGATCTTTCAGAAACAACTGAAGTAATTAAAAATCAGTAATAAAAAAGGCAAGTTGTACTTAACTAATTGTTTGTGTAAATTTTTATCTCAGCTATTGGAAACAACTGAGGAAAGTGAGAAGTATATACCAGAAGGTCACAGGTTGATCTGAAAATAACCATGTTTAATGTTGACATGAAAAAAGCGAGTTTAGTTCTAGAACTCCAGTAGAAAATGCTAAGAAAGTAATGTAGCACTTATTTTAAGTACATATGTAAGTACATGATGCATAATTACAAATAATGTGTAAATATATTTTGTTGGACTAGAAGGGCTCTAATATAAAGTCCTTAGAAGATGTCATTTAGAACATTGTGGTTTAGCTGCCTAAAACACAATGCTGTGTCTGAAAAATGTGAAAGCAGTATGATTTGATAGGTGACTGTGCTGACTGTAAAAATGGAAAGAGATTCTTCTGAGAAGACTGTAGAAGAGCTCAGGTTCCTATCAGTAAACTTGGAACTGGAAGTAGGCTTTGATTTTTGGGGTGGTGGGTTTTGGGGTTTTTTTAGGGTTTTGGGTTTTTTTTAAGGGGAATAGATTGTTTGGGTTTTTTTTTTTGTTGTATTTATATTGATGTTTTTGACAGAGAAGAGGTGCTAGTGTAAAGAGTTAATTTTGCTCCTTCCCTGAGACTTTTCTACTTGAATTAAATAGTGCAGAAAGCATAAATGGCACCAGGAGCAAGATCAGAATCTAGAAGGATCCTGAGCAATTAAGAGAGCCTTGCCATATTGAGTAATGAGAGGTGTCCTAACCTAAATGCTTTTAAAATAGAGGTCTGTAATTTAGATACTGTTTCTCTTGGTGGTAGGAAACTAGACTGTAACATGAGCTCCAGTTTCTTTGTTTTCTTTATTACCTAGTGGCATCTGAAGTAGACTTGGCCCTAAATTCTGTCGTGCTAACAAGTTTTGAGTAGCAACAGCTTTTCAAAGTCTGACGTGAAATCTTAATAATTAAGGAAGAATATTCAGATCTTGACACTGCGGAAAAACTTCATTGCCCCATTTAGGATATCATTCCAGGGGAAACAACAGCTTGGTCTAAAAGTGAGCACAGCTCGGTCATGAGTAAAAGTAGATGAGGAATAGTCTTTTGGAGCATCTGGAAGCCTCTTTGCTCTGTCAGTATTTTCACATGCTCTGAGTCGTGTGTGTGTGTGTTCAATATGTCTTTTTATCCATTTGGTTCAATAACACTGGTGTTGGCTCTTCCATACGATAAGCTTTGACCTTTGCTGTTTTCTGTCAAGTACTTGCAATTTATTGTTTCTAGTCTGAGACAATGTTAATGTTATTTAGTCATGACAGATTCAAATTGAAAACTGTTATACCTACTGTTTTGTCTCACTTTGAAAAAATACTTATTACTTGATTCCAATCCATAACTAGCTGAGCAGCACTGAAGTAGAGGGGTTATACTCATTTTTCTTTTCTGTGTTTTTACAGAGACAGCTAACATCTCCTTAATCAGAATTTTTGTTTTGTTCCATAGAGGTTTCCAGTCAGCACCAAGGGTTTTCCAGAGCAGTAGACAGCATTCTCCTGAGACACCTTTCTTCACACCAGTCTCCAGACCAACCAGTAGCAGTCAACAACCTAGAAACAGAGTATATGGTGATTGTGCATCAGCACTGCTTCCACTGGAAACAAACACAGAGGCCTGCTTAGCCATTCCACCACAGAGATCTGAATCAGAAACAGCACGCCTAAGAGAAGCCCTGATAAAAATTTTTCCTGATCATGAGCAAAGACAGAAGATTGATCAAATACTAACTCATCATCCATTCATGAGAGATCTTAATGCACTGTCTGCTATGATGCTTGACTGAATAGTATACAGGGGTTTATATCACAACTCATTTGACTAACTTTGAGTATCGATACAGAGAAAAATGTTGCTCAGTTAACATTACTTTGTGAATATTCAAAACGTAATTTTATTTGTATAAGCAAAGCTATTTGTGTATGTTCTGTTGCTAATAGATATCAGGTTTTGATAAATTAAAACCTGCTGCTACTACAAATTTGTAGGCATATTTTCTAGAAAAAAAAAAAACAGACCAAATCTGCTTCTCATGAATTGCTTATTTAAAGCAGCAGCAGTTCTAAAGAACTGTTGCCACTTTACATAGTGTGTTAAAAATTTTTAAAAAACCCTTTCCTCAAAAGGGGAAAGTCATGACAGAGGTTTAAAAGTGACTCTTATAGCCTTAGATATATTTTCCAGATACACACATAACAGACTTTAACATAAGTCATGCACCTGTCAGGTATCGTTGGTGTTTTTATCTAGAGTATAGATATTCTTAGAAAACAAATGCTCTGTAGTACCTCCTTCACTTATGAATTTGGAAATATTTTGCCATAGACATAAAACAGACCTTCTTACTGCTTTCAGATGTGAAGACTTTTACATAATGTATATGTGAACCTGCTTTCCTTAAGCCTGCATTGTGGATTTTGGAAGTAGGCTATACTCCTAATGGTGTGTTGTCCTGGGTTCAGCAGTAGCAGTCATTTTCTCTCCTTCTTGGTAACTGGTGCAGTGCTGTGTTTTGACTTTCAGGCTGGGAACGCTTGCAGATAGCAGTGATGTTTTGAGTTACTGCTCAAATGTTTGGTTTGTCCAAGGCCTTTTCTGAGCTCATGCTCTGCCAGGGAGGAGGGGAAGCTGGGAGGAAGGAGAGACAGGACACCAGACCCAGGCTAGCCAAAGAGATATTCCATATCATAGCACGTCATACCAGGAGGTAACCGGGGGAGAGACCCAGAAGGGCGAGAGGCTGGGGGGATGGATGAGGTATTGGTCGGTGCTCGGTCAGGCAGGGTGGGGTGAGTTATGGGTCGGTGGCTGGTGAGGTGTTGTATTCTCTTCGCTTGTTATTTGCTTTATCATTATTATTTGGAGTAGTAACAGCAGTAGTTATTTGTGTTATACCTTAGCTATTAAACCATTCTTATCTCAACCCGTGGGGGCTACATTCTTTGGATTCTGCTTCCTAACTCTCCGGGAGTTGGGGGAGCAAGGGTGGGGGGATTGAGTGAACGAGCTGTGTGGACTTGGTTTAAACCACGACATGTGTAGATGGCAATTTGGAGATGACTGCATTGGAACAGTGGATGTTCGGTGTATTGCTTACGTTCTGTCAGAAAGGTGGCGTTATGAATCGCTTGGTTTGTAATGATCAACAGGAAGGCTTCTGCATTCTGAAATGCTTGTATACAGAAAGATTAAATGCAAGACATAACGAAAGTATTATGGATAAAATTGTGTATTACATTAATAACTTGTACTAAGCAGCCTTCTGATACTTGTGGGTAGCTGAGAAGCTTTGTGTACGTGGATAAAATCTTAGTCTCCATGGAATGAAAACCAAGAAACTCCATTTGCCTTTTGTCCTGGGTTCAGCTGTAGCAGTCTTTTCCTTTTTTTTTCTTTTTTTTTTTTCCTCCTTAGTTAGCCACCTTTTTATCCAGATTGAGAGATACTATACTTCCCAGGAGAAGGAACTTTTCAGTTAGAAAGTGTGAAGTCACAGCCCTCATTGACAGAAAATACTTATAATGCTTTAAAAGATCTGATGTGTATATTAGCTTTTAAGCTGGAAATTCTGGTGACCCTCAGTACTTTTTCAGAGTAACTTTAGTATCTGTAGCAATCTGTACTGTTACCTGTTTGCCTTTGCCCTCTCTGTTCTAAATCTGAATACTGTGACAAACTAGTAACATAGAATCATAGAATAGTTTGGGTTGGAAAGGACCTCAAGGTCATCTAGTTCCAACCCCCCTGCCATGGGCAGGGACACCTCACACTAAACCATATCACCCAAGGCTTCATCCAACCTGGTCTTGAACACTGACAGGGATGGAGCATTCACTACCTCCCTGGGCAACCCATTCCAGTACCTCACCACCCTAACAGGAAAGAATTTCTTCCTTATATCCAGTTTAAACCTCTGCTGTTTAAGTTTCAACCCATTACCCCTTGTCTTATCACTACAGTCCCTAATGAAGAGTCCATCACCAGCATCCCTGTAGGCCCCCTTCAGATACTGGAAGGCTGCTATGAGGTCTCCACGCAGCCTTCTCTTCTCCAGGCTGAACAGACCCAACTTTCTCAGCCTGTCTTCATATGGGAGGTGCTCTAGTCCCCTGATCATCCTCGTGGCCCTCCTCTGGACTTGGATAGAGTTGGCTTTCTGGGCTGTAAGTGCACACTGCTGGCTCATGTTCATTTTCTCATCGACTAACACCCCCAAGTCCTTCTCCGCAGGACTACCATGAATTTCCTTTTTGCCCAACCTGTAGCTGTGCCACTGTTTACATAGAAATGGCATGCTGTCTAGTACAGAGCTAATACACTCCAGTTAACAGTCAGCTCCACCTCTTTAAGTCTGTTCTGGGATCTATGACATAGGTAAGGTGGAAAAAAAGGGAACACAATTTATGAAAGCTGACCAATAGGACCACTTTCAGGAGCAGGAGCAAAGTCAAAATTACTGTGGGTCTCTACAAGCTGAAGTCTGTTATACCTTTCTTTTAGCTGTTTTCTTGTGCTAAGTGTTCACATTAGTAAAATCAAATTAGACTGCAGACACAATCTGGGCTACAGAGCCCATGTTCAACTTCTGACATACTGAGCTTTACCCTAAAGCATAAGTCTAGAGGCTTTCTGTCTGATTCCCTGTGTTCTGAAATCACACTTTAGTTAAATGCAAGAAAGCTGAAATATACTGAGGAAATGAGGATGTTGAAAGTTTGTCTTCACGTGTGGCCCTTTCACATTTATTGTGAAGTCCCTCACCAACAGCAAAGGGAAAGTTGATTGCAGCAAGAGCAAAGTATGAGGAATAGTTATTACAGCATCTCAAAAATACAACTAACAATGAAGAGAGACTTTGAATGTGTTTCTACATGCAAATAGACTTTTGTCTGTGCCTACAGGGGCAGCAAGAGGTAAGTACCATTATGCCATCAACATAAAAAGGACATGGAACTGTTAGAACAAGTCCAGAGGAAGCCACAAGGATGATCAGAGGACTGGAGCACCTCCCATATGAAGACAGGCTGAGAAAGTTGGGGCTGTTCAGCCTGGAGAAGGCTGCATGGAGACTTCATAGCAGCCCTCCAGTATCTCAGGGGGGCCTACAGGGATGCTGGTGACGGATGCTTCATTAGGGACTGTAGTGACAGGACAAGGGGTAATGGGTTGAAACTTAAACAGCAGAGGTTTAAACTGGATATAAGGAAGAAATTCTTTCCTGTTAGGGTGGTGAGGCACTGGAATGGATTGCCTAGGGAGGTGGTGAATGCTCCATCCCTGGCAGCATTCAAGACCAGGTTGGATGAAGCCTTGGGTGATATGGTTTAGTGTGAGGTGTCCCTGCCCATGGCAGGGGGGTTGGAACTAGATGACCTTGAGGTCCTTTCCAACCCTAACTATTCTATGATTCTGCGATTACTATCATGATGTGTGGGAAGACGTGGTGAAGTATGGAAATTTGTCACCAGTTTGCAGTGGATTAGGAAACTATATCAATACTAGTAAATGTGCTGCTAGCTTCTATATTAAACATCCATTTGAAAGGAATTAAAGAAAGTAGTGTCAAATGTTCAGCCGAGTAGTAAAATTATAGAATATTTAGGGTTGGAAAGGACCTTAAGATTGTCCTGTTCCAGCCCCTCTGCCATTGGGCAGGGACACCTCACACTAAACCATGTCACCCAAGGCTCTGTCCAACCTGGGCTTGAACACCACCCGCGATGGAGCATTTGCAACTTCCTTGGGCAACCCATTCCAGTGCCTCACCACCCTAACAGTAAAGAACTTCCTCTGTATATATAACCTGAACTTCCCCTGTTTAAGCTTGAACCCATTACCCCTCGTCCTATCACTACAGTCCCTGATAAAGAGTCCCTCCCCAACATCCTTATAGGCCCCCTCCAGATACTGGAAGGCTGCTATGAGGTTTCTATACAGCTTCTCCAGGCTGAACAGCTCCAACTTTCTCAGCCTGTCTTCTTATGGGAGGTACTCCAGTCCCCTGATAGCAGCTGATAGCTTTTGCATGACACAATAAATCTAGCTGGGAATAGTAGTTATCAAAAATCTGTAATCTTATCACTTTTTCCCAGATAGAGGACAGACTTGACAAATTGATTTTTATAGCAGAAAATCAGTGCTGGATGCTAAAGCAAGCTGTCACAGCTAAAGTTCATCTAAAATGGTACCAAGGGAGCCAAAGTTTCTTTATTTCCTTTATGTTCTGGTTTTGTTTTTTTTTTTTTTTCCTCTTTAAGTTATATTGTCACATTAGCTCTGCATTTTAAACACTGCATTTCTGTTAAGAGGGAAGATGACAGACATAACCAGTATGGTCTGAATTTTCCTTGGGAGATGGATGTGAAGCTGTTGTAGTGCTATGCCATATGATGGGGGAACACCTAGGGTTGCATTTCAGCTGCACTCAGAACAAAATCATCAGCGTATTTCCATTTTAGTTTTGTTTGTTATTAGTTCCCTATTAGTCTACTTAGTATGGCTTTTTCAGTATAGGACAGAACTAGCATTGCATGAAACAGCAATCAAGAAAACTTTCTTTGCACCCAATAGGACAAGGTTTGGTTGGATTTTTTGGTTGAGTGTCTGTTTTTTAATGGCAAAAAAAATAAGATGAGGTTTTTTTTATACAAGAAAGTTGGACTGAGATTCTCCTTTATCAGCTGCACAAAGTGCTCAAAGTGAAATGTCACAGGAAAAGGTCAAATCTAAGTCTGAATGTACACAGAATGTTCCTGGTCCCTAGAATAAACTACTTTCTTGTGATATGGTATATATCACTAATGCAACTTTCAATTTCTCAGTATTATGGGAAGATGAAGGAATATCTCTTTGATCTTTCACAGAACTTCTTTGTTGTCTAGCAGAAGATATTTATAATTCCAGGTAGATAAAGCTGTTTTTACCTAGACAGAAAAGTCCTGGTTTTACCTGTGATATTAAAACAGTGCCAAGACCTAGCAACAGCAAAAACCCCAAATCCTAGATATATGTGTAATCTCTTAGCTCCATACTAAAACAATAGAAGATCATAATTGCCTGAGTGCATTCAAGTAGTTGTCTGTGTGATAACAGATACGTAACAATGGTTTAGTTCTGCTGTGATCCCTGTGCACCAAACGGTGCAGTTTAGATACACAAGCTACTCTGGATTTATCAGTTTGGGACCAACGGGATCCCACCATCTTGGAAAACAGAGTTGACAACCTAAAGGAAAAAGCACCTCAGTTTAAAAACATGAAATATGCTATTGTATTTATTGCAAAATACTATTTTCTAATGCTAACTTGCATGACAAGAAGAAAAATATAAAAATTGTCAAAATACTGTGATATTTGAGAAAGCTGTTCTTCACTGAAAAAAGTTACGATGAAAACATTAATATGAGTAGATTAAAATCTCTAGACAGGACTGTTAACAGAACTGAACAGGTTTTTTCACATAGGAGTATTAAACAGGTACGTTTGCAAGTTTGTTGAGTACAAGAGAGTGGCTATTGGCAGCACGTAACCCACTGGTTATACAGAAAGTGCCCATGTGTTCTTTACGTCTATGAAAGGCACTGATTGATTAATGATAACCTAACATATTGTAAATCACCTCTTAAGGGTGATGAAGCACTGGAATGGGTTGCCCAGGGAATCTGTGAATGCTCCATCCCTGGTGGTAGTCAAGCTCAGGTTGGACAGAGCCTTGGGTGACATGGCTTACTCTGAGGTGTCCCTGCCCATGGCAGAGGGGTTGGAACTAGATGATCTTAAGGTCTTTTCCAACCCTGACTATTCTATGATTCTATGTGGAGAGTAGATTTTAGCATGAAATACAGTATAATTTGCATTCTTTGTACAGATAGAAGCGAGTCAATGTTTAGATTTTAGTGGGTAGAAAACATATAGCAAAAGGGCTTTGACTTGAGGAACTAATGAGTTGCTAACGAGTGTACTGGATGAGTATCTGTTTTTTTATCAACCAAAACATTCCACACAGATGACAAGCATAATCATTCACACTTTTCAAACAGAGACATTGAGGCACAAGAAAGAACCAACTTGTCCAAAACTGCTCAATTTGGCAGATGGAAGTAGTGATCAAGCTCCTAAGCCTCATTGCAGCAACCTTGGTAAATCCCACCTCATTCTGCAGCAACCTCTCTCCTGCCTAGGCTGTTCAAGGCTAATGTGAAGATGGTTCTCAGCTGTCTCTAGCATTATCCACCCTTTAACCAGCATCACAACAAGCCTGCTGCTGTGGAAAATGAGGCTGCTGAGGGCATCCATCTTGTTTCACCTCACGTGAGCTGTGGCAGGGATGGAAGGCAGAGGCGTGGGGAACAGGAGTGCTGGTGACTGACACAGGGCTTCAGGGAAGGATTTAGGAGCTTGTATGGCAGCCTGGCAGCAGCTGTGCTCATTTTCTATGCCTTGTCCTCATTTTGCAGGCAGGTTAAGAGTGAATAGGTATGATACATTGAAGGGAGAGAGGTTGGCAAGAAAGTGACAGGGAATGGTGGAGCAGAAGCCAAATGCCTGCTTAGTGTCACAACCTGTAGTAACAGCAAAGCCCTCAGCAGGGCACAGAGCAGTCCCACAGTGGGCATGTGGTTCAGGTAGGTTTAAATCTCACTGCTATGCCCATATTGCTAGGCTTGATAAAATAGTGTCAGTATTAAACTGAGATGGCAAACCGCAGGTAGCACACTGTGCTGAACAGCCTAGATAGAAAGCAAGTATCCAGAGAGGCCAAGACTATACTCCTGTTTTTAAATAATTCATGTAAGATACAATAGAATGTGTTTCCTTTTAGGGCTATATAAACACTGTAGCTATCCATAGTAAAGCAGGAGATGGGATTCCATCTTTTTACCTCAGTATATAACAAAGCTTATTCCATATGAACTGGTTTGCCACAATTGATGCCAGGGGTTCTGGGGATTTGTTTTTCTTGTCCTAAGTGATTGAGCTATGCCTGAAAAGTATTCAGTTTTATGTTCTTATGCCAAAATAAATATTCATGCTTGGGTTTAATCAGGAAGAGATGAGTCACCTCAAAGTCACACAATTACTTAATCAAGCAAAGACAGAATGCCCTTGTGATTTTGGGGTTTTGTTTGCTTGTTCTTGGTTTTAAAGGGAAATAGCGTTTCCTTTTTTCACTTGGTCTGATATTAGCTGTAGGCTCCCTTAAACTGCCTGGAGCCTGCATGCATGTGTAAAGATGATTCTTGAAGAACCTGTCTTCTTTCACTTGTGTGTATCCTGGTTGTGTACATGTTAATTTTTTAGGTGCTGGCATAAGAAAATCCATATATTGTAATCTTTACTTCTATGTCTAATCTTTACTTCTATGTCTAAAGTCTGTTCCTGAAGTATGCTTCATGCTATTCAGCCTTTGATTTCCGAAAAAACTACTGGGAGCAGTGTTTTGAGTGGAAAATAACAGGGACCACCGCTTACCAGTGAGTGTTGTGGTATTCCCTTCTCCCTCCCTTTAATACTTTATAGAATTTCTGTCCAGGACAAAGTCCTGAGACTTTGGTGCCTTATGTGAAGATGGTGATAAAGTCATCAATTTACTGTTTAAAGGAGTTTCTTCCTCTAAGTTTTAAGATAGGCATTATGTAATGTAAATAATTTTATTCTGTTGTAAACATGCAAAGCTATCAAATGAATCCTAGTGTTTGTTGGGGCTGCTGTTTTTCCTCTCTTTCAGTGCCATATAAGGGTAGTTTGTGTTTTGGAAGAACATTTTTGAACTGCCTTTTGCAATAGCAGAGAAAGTGTCTGAGAAAGTTCCATGAAAAACAGTGAATCATATACGATCCTTCTAATACTGACAGTGTTTCCTTCTGTTTTGCAAGCTTGCTGGCTGTGTTTGTTATGAATGCCTTTCTTATTGAAATTTTTCGTAGCTGCACGCAATGCTATTTTTAGACCTGGGCCTAATTTATGTTCTGGATGGCTCTTTTATTGGGAAGCTTGTAGCTCTGCTATAGTTTATGTACAGGACATGTTACTTTCATAAATACAGTTTAAAATAATAATCACTTTGAAGATTCAAAACCAACTTAATCTGCTGTGTGAAGTGGTATAAACTATGGTAGGTATTCTGGTATTTGAAGGAGTCTGGTTACAAAACCAGGCGTGTCTCTAATACATTCAGTTTTTCTCTTGGCCCTTACAGCAGTGCAACTAATTGTGCTCAATGTATTTTTAGTGCCGCAGATTGCTGCAGTGTGTGCTCAGTTCTGTACATAGATGTTGGCATGTAAGTCTCTGCATACAGAGAAAATGTTGCAGTGCTCAGGTAGAAGGGATAAACTATTGATTAATTATAAAAAATTGATGGATTTTAAATATGTGCATTTTTCTCCTGTGTGTGTACATATTTATGTTTAGAATGTAGTTCCATTGTATTGTGGAAGCTCTGCAGCTGTATATGACAAATCAAGTTTTGCTGTCTGTCTATAAGCTAAATTCTGTAAGACTGCATTACATTTTAAACGGCTACTTCTAAGGGAGCATTTTTAAAGATGAAATTGGGTTTGAACACATTGGTTCCCTTTTTCAGTTTACACATGAGTATAATTTTAATTGTTTCAGGAACAGTACTTTCAAAGTACATAAGAGAACAAAAATACTACATATTTTTACTAAAAAATTAAATACACTGGCTCAGAGTTCAGCTGAAACATACCAATTGAGTTTTATTTTCTTATCTAACTGTTCTAATTCTATCATTTGCAATTAAGTACAGGAATAATTGTGATTCAAACCCAAAGTAATGTCTAATTTCTCTCCCGGGCTGTTGAATAAACATACTATACTCGAAGTAGTGAGTCTCAGTATCATTAATTTTAAAAGAAAACACTGCCAAGCAAAGTATTATTCAGAGGTGTTCGTAAAACAGAAAAGGCTAGTTTGCATGTATTTTACTATAGAAACATGCACGCTTTTTAAAACAGGTATTAAAAATTAGTCCAAACTATGAGCGTTTCAGTTCTTTAATTTTACATAATACTTTTGATGGTCACAAAACAGTTTAAAACAGTTTCTGGTAAGAAATTCCAGTACTGACATCCTTGTAACAGCAGAGGGAGGCACTTGTTAACGCTCGAGTTTATATGTAAAAGCTGCTCGTTTGGCTTACAAAGAAAATGTAGGATGTTACAAGGTGATACATGAACATAGTAAGTATTTGCACGGTGACGCTGCCTCGGTGAAGAAATTCACCTGCATGACTTTCTGTATCTGTTTAGACTTTTACTGGTATCCTTACTACTGTATGTTAGCTTTACTTTGCAACCAAAAATCTGCTGTTTGAACAATTGTGATTGCCGAAAGTTAAGATATCAGGTATATTGACTCACAATCATTTGGGGCTCTGAGTCATAAGCAGTGTATGTTGTTGCAGCCTAAAATGTTACCATATAACATCAGAAGTTATATTAAAAATGAATAAATAAATTCAGAGGGATTACATGAAAACTCGGAGAAGATATCACACAGACTTGCATAATGACGAGAGGAGCTGGCTGCATAGTTCTGTATAAACTGGTGAGCAGTGGCAGGAAGGAGACAGCCCTCTCACTGGGACACACAGTGAAGGACACAGGACTACAGGATACTGAACCAGCCTGAGTCTGACTCCTTTATGTGAGAAACGTCATTACAAATCCAAATGAACCCAAACAGTTGTGTCCTTTACAAAGACGGAAGTAAACTAATAATTTTTAAAAGGCGAAGCATGAAGGTCTGGCTATATTTTCTGAGATAAGGAGGAGGATATACATTGTGGTTTATAAATACTTTTCTGTGGGAGATCTTTGCAGCAGACAGCCTGGAATTAAAGAGTCCTTGGCCGGATCTACCACTGGCAGAACACCAAGAATATGGATAAGGATATTCTTGACATTGTGAAATGAAGGGGCATTAAAATAGTAAAGTTTGACATTCAGTGGAAACAAATTCATTATTTCTGTTGCATTTGTAACTAGCCAAGGATTCTCTATTTTAGGCAAATAGAATTTGCTATATTTTAACTTTTAGCCAGTCTTTTTATTCTCTTGGCATGTGTGTCTATCAGCTGCTAGCACCTAATCTAAACAGAAATTTCCAGGACTGAATTAAGTTAGTGTGAAGCACGTAACATCAACACTTGGCTTCCCAACACTCAAACTCATTTTCCTTCCAGAGTTGAGTCAGAAACTGACTTTTGATTAAATGAATAAGAAGATGGCACTAAAAGTTAAATGGTTTAAGACAACGCTAGGGTCTAAATTTATTTGCAAAGTTTTTAAGATTCAGTGCATGCACAAAATTATTTTTGTTTTAAACCATTCAGTACATTAATTTTCACTCACAATTATTCAGGGCTCCGATTCATAAGCAGTATATGCTGTGGCCTAAAAAGTTAGCATTGTTATTGGAGATTCACCTCAGCTACACTTGCTACTGCAGGGCTGCTGTGTGTTAGTTTTTCAGTTGCCTCAGCTGGCATATTGTTTTAAACTGCTGTGGGTTGTGAGCAGAGCTCTCAGTTCTCTGCTGTCAACAAAAATGCAGAGAAGATAGAGTAGCTGGATGGTTATCCTTTGGTTTATAGCATCCATCAAAGCCCTACTTTATAGATAGAAATCAAATTAAGCTTTCCAGTATTACAGCAGCTATGAGTCTTCAAAATTATGATGGATTGAAATAATTCATGCAAAAGCGCGGGATATCTCATCTATCCCATCTGGTGGGTTTAGTGTCAGTTCCTTTCAGGGACATTATTCAAATGTTTCTGGTAGGAGGTAAATGTAATTGCTGCTTGAAGAGGTATTTAGGAGGGGAGATTATGATTACTTTTAGTATTATATTTAATTATATACAAATAATAAGGCAGCTGAAATAAGTTTGCAATGTTCCTGTAAAAGATGTTATGGCTGTTTATTTCTTCCCTCACTGATAAGCTCTTACTTGTTTTTTGTTTGTGTCATAATGCACTGATGGTGTAATACATAGTAAGAAGGATGTAATGGAAGCCTGTCTTAAACTGTGTGTATCTGTTCTTAAGCCCTTAGGTGGGAGGAGGAGAAGTGGAGAGTTAGCAGACTTGCCAGTGTTAGAGGCAGAGACAGAAATAGAATCCAATTCTTTTTTTTTTCCCATCTAAGATATATATGACACCTCCTCATAACTAGGACTGCTGTATAGTTGTGGTGGTTATGGATTAAATATTAATGTTGCAATCTCTCTCTTCTATAAAATAAAGCGTAGGTATAGTTTGAAAAAGTTTTGTTAAGATAGTATCTCCTAATGCTGTAAACATATAGAAACACTCACACACAAGATTAATTCAGCTAAATTGAAGAAGGCAAGCTGCTGGGCAAGGAGATACAACCCCTACTGTCTGTTTTGATAGCAAACAAGGTGTGCTGGTCTATCTAGAAAGGTGTTTCTAGTCCAAAGGATGGAATAATAATATGAACAGTTCTATACTTTGGTATAAATTTATTTTTAACTATTTAAATTTGAAGTTATGAAGGTTTCTTCCCAGTTTCTTACTGAGTGAAACAAGCAGAAAATCTGTCTGTTACAATCTTGTTCAGGGTTATCTTGTAGTTAGTGAACACAGACATGGAGCAGAAGGTCTGATCAGATACCAGTCTGTGAAAGAGTGGGAAATATGATAAGCAGGGTTCAGCAGAAGTCTCTGAAACACACTGAGTGGGTATATAGAGGAAGTTGTATTGAACAAGTAAAAATCTGACAGTGTGTTTGGAAGCTGCGTTTACATTTTGGAATAAATTGTGTTTGTCAGTTGTAACAATTTACTAAACTGCCATAGAAAATGTTGTTGTCTCATTCTCTACAGGTTGTAATTCTAAAAGGAGCTGGGTATAGAATAATATCCTACTGTACAATACAAGTTTAACTTTTAACTTTTATATGTTCTATCATTTGATCTAACTGCCTTTCTGAGAATTGACTGTTCTACTAATGGACTTGACATTCTATGCTACTGAACAGTATTAGCAATAGGTGCACACTTTCTGTTGTGCGTATTTCATAAGCTAAAATGGCATATATATTCTGTATTTTTATGCAGCTATTGGCTTTAGAGCATGTGAAGGCCTATATCAGGACCTACCATTATGAAACTTATCAGTGCAATCCCTCCATTTGCAAAACTGTAAAGCTGCTTCCAAGTCTTACCTGCTAAGACAGAAAAAAGAAGAAGGAAGGATTCACAATCTCTTAACAGAATTATCAGGGAGAAAATATGACAAACACTGTGCGGGACTATGACCTTATCCTTCTTCAAACAGGTTGTTCCATGAAGTTTTCTGCAAGCATTATATTAAAGATATCTGTGATACTTTTCTCCCCCTTGATTCCTAAAGCAAGGTGATGCACCAACAAGGTAATATAGCTCACAGGTGAACAGAATATATGCTGGAATGATTGGTAACTGATATTATGAAAACACCTGACAGACCCAGCTGAATTGTGGTTCTGCTATGCCATGTGACCTGCAAATTCAGGATAAAAGGCAGGCCACACGATGAAAATCTCTGCATCATGAATGGAAAATTTAGAGAACTAGAAGGGTGTTGCATATATGTGAAGAGTTTGCTGGCTGTTTTTACATGTAAGGTTTGGGGGTTTTCTCTGTTGTTTCCTAGTTATATTGTAGTTTTGATTGTTGGCTGATTTTTTTCAGTTTCCTGTTGTTTTAGTAATCAATGTAAGTTACTGCTTTTGTGTAAGCCTAAGATGTTTTGTATTTGATACTAATGTATTGATAAGTGATTGGGGGGAAGTTACTAAACTGGTAATAGAAAGCCAGAATTGGGAGCTTGAAAAACGTATTATCAACTCTTAATTTATAAGGACTTTTATAAGGAATTTTTAATGTGATACTTTTATATGCCTATGCAAGTCTGTTTTCCTGCAGCTTTAGTCATCTTACTGTACCTTAAATCATAATGTTTTAGTGCAAAAGTTATGTAGATAATTATGATTTATTTATAATTGTCCTATCCAACCACCTGCTAGCTTAATTGTTATGTTGATTTGATTCTCCATGAGAACTCTGTTTCAGGTTAGAATTAATTTAGAAGTAAAAATAACTACTGAAAATTGATATCTTCAGGTGCCTAAATACCTTTTTAGCTATAGAGATGTAATATTTCTCTTTAAGTTAGTTGCAGCTTTTCAACCCTGATATAAATTAACACATGTACTTGAATGAACTTTTGCCTGTGTATGATTTTCACAAAGGTTTAAGTAGCCTACCATTAAGGAGTCCTAGATCTTTTCCCTTATCAAAATATGGTGTCATGAGCTGCAGTCATGAGTTACTGTTAAGCTGTTTACAAAACTCTTTGTAGGTAGAAAGCCGTTTAAAAGTGCTGCAGAACAAAATGTTTACAGAGCAGTGATAGTTCTTGAGATATATGGAGGATTCCTCACATTTAATCTCTAGATAATTATTAGTAAGAAGTATGTATTTTTATTTCCATTGATGGGTGGATAAATTAAAATCCAGTAAAGTCAAATGGGTTGCGTAGGCAACTTGGAAAACCTGTAGTTTAAACGGGTAATAAGGAAAGTAATAGGAAAAACATCTTGTAGAGAAAATACAGTTTATATTGTTGGGACTACTATATTCCCAATATTCCCAAAATTTTACAAAATAAAAAAGTAAATGTAAGATTTGCATTACTATGTGTAACATACATTTCTATATACAGTTGTTGCTTGCCAGTATATGGACACTTTCTTAATGATGGTAACACGCTATGCATTTTCTTTCCCTGTTGTGATTTAGTGTTTAAAAAACCTTTTTAACATGTTTAAAAGGGAATATCATGTGAATTTGAGGAAATCAAGCCAGCTGAACTGATTTTTCATATCCTTCTCTTTTCTGCTTTTCTGTAGGGATGTTTTTTATCTAGTTTTGGGTGTTCTGTTTTTCTGTTGGGTTTGGGTTTTTTTCAGTTTGTATTTTAAATCTAAAATAATTTTGCGGACAATGTGAAGACAGAAACAAATAATTCCTTACAGGCAATTCATTCAGTTGTAATAGATAGTGGTCTAAGAGCTTCAGCTTCTCTCTCTCTTTTATTAGTTTGTCAGTTTTGGATTGGTTTGTTTTTTGTTGTTTGTTTTGGGTTTTTTTTGACAGGACAGTTTTTGTTCCAGAAGGTACTCAAGAGCTTTACAGGTCACTTGGGCATCTACAGATACAGAAAGGAGCTCTACAGAATTTTCATTAGTGTATAGGTACATAAATACCTCTGAAAGGCCACAGTCCTTCAAGTACTTTAGAAAGTGAAGGTTTAGCACCTAAGCACTTAGAGTTTTGAAAAGCCCATCTTTTGTATTTATATAGTGTTACCAAAATGTGACTGTTTTGGGAAAGAAAGATCAGATGTGAATTTATAGTGGGAGGTAAATGGACTTTAGGTCCCAATTAATTAGCACCATCTGGAGGAGTATGTCATATGCCACAGGAATGTGCAACTGCAGCCACATGGCAATGCAGCGTTTCCATGTAAGCTGCCACAAATATGGCTACAGGTTGTTAAAAGATTTCAGAAAGCGGAAGGGACTGATTTCATTGTAGTGAAACTGTGGATTTGCTAAACTTGCTGGATATAGTTCCAGTTCTGCTATGTATTAAACTTGCTTTCATGAAGATAGAAGGGATCCAAGACTAGACACTAAAAGCTGGAGGTATAAACATGACGCAGGCTGTACTCTAGTGGCTGCATAGCAATTTGAAGTATGTAGGGGATGCTGGTTTCATTGCAATCGTTAGTGCAGGCCAAGATTGCTTTCAGAGGATTTGGTGTTTACACATACTGAGATATGGACTAGAGCATCAGGACTAGCAGCTGTCATTTGCTGTCATTAGAGGTAGGGAATTCAGTCAGTATCCTATTGCAGAGACTGGCATTGAAATGCTTTCACCGAAGCTTCAGAGTACTTCGAGGTGTCTGGTTTTGGCTAAAACTGGCACAGGGTAGTACTCTTCTAAAGCAGAAACAACTTTTCCAGTGTGAAGTATGTTGTACAGCCATTCTGAATGGTTTTGGCACATTAAATATACTGATGCTTTGATCTTAGTTTCTTATGAAATCGGAGCCCTCTTGGTCTGACAAAGCTTCTTGACAAACTCCCCACCTTCTCCCTCTCCAGCTTTTGTTTTGCCGGTGGTTTCCAGGTCTTTAGTTCATCCTCTAACATAACTCCTTTTGTTACTGATGTTCAGTATAAAAGTAAGCATAAATGCTTACATGAAACATGTATTTTCAAACAACTTGTGTATCCAAAACTAGCAAGCAACAGAATGCTTACATAAAAGTAACAATCATGGTAACTTGGTGTGGCTGAGAACCTGTTAATCTTCTAGCCCAGCACTTGGGAGGTAAGCTTCTTAAAAGTGTTTGTCTCCTTAGGAATTCCCCTCTTCTTAACTCGTGATAAAGAAATGATGGTCCGTTTAACCATAAAAGCTTCTCTACCAGCTGCATCTGCATTTATTAGCATGATTTCTATTACACAGAAATAAATTATAACATTGGCATATTTGATATCAGAACCACCTTGTGATATCTTCTGTTTCTTATGAACTGTTATGAACTGTTATGTTGTTTCTTCTGAACTTTTTATGAGGCAACCATGCTGAAATGCTTGGATGTGTGAAGTTAGTGAGGCATTTAATTAAGTTGCAAGAGCCAATGCATTTTCAAATGGAATATTGAACATGCCATTTATTTCATTCAAGTAAAACTTAGTTGTGGATTTAAAGAAGAAAGGACTTGCAGACAAGCATGTGCTTCTAAATCCTAGAGGGATTGTAACTGGTCTAATCTTTGATTTGGTTTGGTTAAATTTGGAAGCACTCTAATTTAGAGTTTTATGTTTTAACTAGTTTAATAATGCAAATTCCTTCAGTATTTCCTCCCTTGATTCTGCTTCACCTTGACAGGAAATATATATATATATATATATATAAAAATAAAAAACCTGTCTTTCTCTATGTAAAAGTCTGTAATAAAAAAATGCTTTGTGTGGACTGAGGAGAGTGGGGTGTCTTGTTTTTCAGTTGGAGGTGCATTTTCAAGAGGGTAAGTTTGTTTTGGTAGGGTAGATTTTGGGGTGGGGGTAGGTTCTGAGAGAAAGAGAAGGGAGCTCTGTGAGTTACTCCTATGGCTTACAAAGGTGCCATGTGTGGGTTTTGAGTTCACACAAACTAGGTTAATCTGGGACTGACATAAAGGGCATATGGTCTTGGAAAGAGCATATGGTCTGGAAGAGGGCATTCATTGTAGTGCTGCAGAACCTTTCCAGCTGGTTTATCTATGAGGTAAACTTAAGAGTTCACTGGGGAAGACTGCACGTATACCTGGGGAGTCAGCACAAGGTTTTATTATTTGAGTGGGGATGCTTAACTCCCCTCGTAATCTATTTACTGGAACAATTTAATCTCAAAAAATAGATTAGAAATTAAAGAGAAACCTTGGCCACGAAGGCAGTCATTTGAAATTATCCCTGTCAGTAAAGCTGTTACCTGGGAAGATTTTAGCCTTGTAAATTTCCTTAATGTCTACTAAATATTCTAAAATTTGACTTTAATATAATAGATCAGCTGCCCAGTCATGCAGCTGTTATTCACCTTACCTTAACAGAACTACATCCTTGCTTGGGCTATTTTTTTAAGTTTGGAAGAAATTGTCTCAATGACCAAACTTTTTCCAGTAAATGTATCATTAGGTTGATATTAGGGTGATTCTGTACATTAGTTCTGTTTTTCCCACTGTTTGTTTATCCAATGGCTAACATAAGGTCATGAATTAGGAAATGAAAAAAAAAATAGAATTTAATGTACAGAATAAAGGCATCCACGTAGAGATCCATGGTTGTTCACTGCTTATGAAGTTCTAAGCACTAAGAAAACATTACTCATAGATTTATTTTATTTTTTTTTCAGGCTACAGTAACTTCTGCATAAGTTCAAATACATGTGTAAAGTCCTTGAATATTCATGCATCTAAGTAAACACAGTGTAACATTAGGGATCCTTCTGTTTTGGTAAATTTTTATAGCTGTATATGTGCAAATTAGGATTCAAGATTCCCTGTAAACACTAACTGCAAAATCTTACATTATTGAAGCAAAAATAAGACTCTGAGCTTGTATCTCAAATCTGAAAATGATTTTTCAGAACCTCCCTTTGATAACAGGGATAGGGAAAAGAGAAAACCTCACATTTATATAGAAGAATTTTTATACAAAAACTCTTGTTTCCATGAATATTACAATGTCATATCTATACAGCTCCTCTTTTCAGAGTAGCAAAGCCAGCATACAGTATGCTTACTTATGCGTATTCCTTTTTTTTCTTTTTTTTTGGGGGGGCTGGTTTTTTTTCTTTGGTTGTTTTTTTCATGTGCTCTGCAGTGAATGCTTTTGTGAAGTCTAACTATGTTTGGTGAAAGACCTTAACTATCTTTTCTTCTCCCTGCCAATGAGTTTTGATCAGCTGGTTTCTTGGGGGGCTCTCAGTGTCCCTTTGGTGTCATCTTACTGGCCAGGATTCTGTTGCCATTCCTGGGTGCTGTTCTTGTGGTCTCTGGGCTCTCTCCTCCCTCCATCAAATCAACCTCAGGTTTTGGGCAGGACCTTTGTGCTCCAGGTCCCTCTCGTCTCCCCAGGGCTGTCCCATCTGCAGCCAGTAGCCCCTGCCACAGCAGGGTTTACACTCCTATCATACTGCTCCAAGGTCTCCTCTGTGGTTCCTTCTGTTACCCCTTTCCCATCCCAGGCCAGAGCATCAGCCTTCAGCTCCACCATGCTGGTATTCGTTGCATCCTGTCCCAACATGACCCACTGCCCAGTGCTCCTTGGGTTTGGGTGTGAGCTGGCAGCTGCCTCAGGGATAAGCCTTTAGGGTCATTTTTGCCCTTCACATCCAAACTGGTTTTAGGAGCTCCAATCTCTGGTTGAGCCTCATCTTTGGGGTGCTTTCCAGCTGAGATGTCCCAGCGGGTTTCTCCTACCAGCAGGTCACCATGGCCACTTGGATCTCAGGTCCTAGCCTCGGGCTCTAGCAGCAGCTCCTCAGTAGTGAGCAGGTCAGCATTTCTGCTTCAGGGATCTCAAAACTATCTTTGAAGTTCAAGTTGAAGATGAAGGTCGGATCCTCTTCTGTCACCACCACCTCCCTGGTTGTGCTGCCATCCTCCCCACTGGGGCTGCCTCTGCCCCGCACTGCTGATCAGGTTCACTGGGCCCACTGCACCAGCAAGAGGCTCTGACAGGCACTGAACACAGCCCGCTCCAAGCCCCTGCTCCACTCTCCACAGGGCTTGCAATTTTTGTCAATTGCAAGGCAGGGCCAAATTTTGCTTACTAAGCCAATAACAGTCATAGATTAATTCAGTTTGGAAAGGACCTCCGGACCTAGTCCAACCTCTTACTAGATCAGTATTGTGGTTTAAGCCCAGCTGTAACTCAGAACCACGCAGTCATTAGCTCACTCCCCACCTCTTCCTCCCGCCTCTCCTGGAGGGATGGGGAGGAGTACCAAAAGAATGTAATTCCCACTGGTTGAGATTAGAACAGTCCAGTAACTAAGGTATAATGCAAAACCACTAGTGCTACCACCAATAACAATGATAAGGGAAACAACAAGGGAAGAGAATACAATACCACCCGCTAATACCCAGCCCAACCAAGCAGTGCACTAGCCTTTCCAGTTTAGTTAACATCCTCTCAGTTTACATCCTGGCCATGATGTGCTGTGGTATGGAATACCTCTTTGGCTAGTTTGGGTCAGGTGTCCTGTCTCTGCTTCTTCCCAGCTTCCCCTCCTCCCTGCAGAGCAGAAGACTCACAGAGTCCTTGGTCAGAGTAAACTTTTGAGCAGTAACTAAAAACATCAGTGTTACCAGTGCTGTTTCCTGGCTGAAAGTCGAAAACACAGCACTGCACCAGCTACTAAGAAGCATCAAAAATGACTGCTGCTTCTGAACCCAGGACAATCAGACTGCTTGGAGCCTTATCCTGTTGGCTCTTGAAAACTTCCAAGAACTGCGAGTAGGAAACTTGTTCCACTGCTTGGCTCTTCTCATGCTCAAAAGATTTTTTTTTTTCCTTGTATCCATCTGGTCCTCTCTGGATTCAGTTTGTCTTTTATCTCTCATCCTTCCATCATACATTACTGTGAGGAGCCTGCTTTTGTCTCCTTGATAAACTTCTGCTATCACATGTTACCCCCCTCCAAAGCCTTCCCATCTCCAGGCTATATCAGTATTATTTCCTCTGCCTCTCCTCACAGAATAAGTGTTCCAAACCCTGCCTGTTGTAGTGGTTCTTCAAAGAACTTTCTTGACAGTTTACCAATGTCTTCCTTGACTGGAGAACCCAAAATGGGTCACAGTATTTTGAATGCAGCCTAATAAGTGCTAAGTACAGGAGAGACAATTGTTTTCTTCTATCTATGGTCCTGTTCCTGTTAATATAGCCCGGGGGGCTACTGACCATCTTGTGTGCTAGACAGACCACACTGTGGACTCATGTTCAGCTTGCTGTTAACCAGTATTCCCAGCTTCTTTTCAGCACAGCTGCTTACAGCCTGACAGTCCTCAGCTTTGCAGGCTTGCACATGGTTGTTCCATTCAAAATGCAGGATGATGCACTTGTTGTTTTAGAATCTCATAAGATTCCTGCTGACCCAAGCTTCCAGACTGAGTCCCTCTGGATGGGAGTCTTGCCCTCAAAACCTATTTGTTACTTTTCCCCAATTTAAAGAGAGTAACTGAGCTGACAATTTGGTGGGGGTTCAAGCTGAAATATTTTAAGCTAAGGTTACAATAAGGTTAAAAATATTGAAGAGATTTCTCATTATGATTTTAGTCTATAGAATAGTATGTTTGGAATTGATTGTGGAAATGTTTTCTGAAACTCTTCAAAGAAGCTTTTTTACCAGTAACTTATCTTTGTATGCTGCTTTTATGTATGTATGTTGGTAGACACAGACCTGTTGTGTCTGCAACTGGCGTGTATTTTATGGAAAGAATCTTCATCTGCAGCACTTCAGTTTGATTTGACATTTTCAGAATGGCCAAGACATGTGAAACAGAGAGATCACACATGGAGAAAACCTGCATGTCTATGTTAAAGCCTCAGTCATCTGGCAACAGAAAATCCTGCCAATATAAACTAGCTAGCTACCTAAGTAGAACAAATCAACAGGAAATAGCCCATGAAAAAGTTTCAAAGAGAAAGCCGTTGGGTTTTTTTAGCACAGTGTTTAGTCATGAAGGTAAGATGTGGGGAAGACAAGATCTAGTTAATGGTAACACAGTTAGCAAATGGTATGAAACTCATCCATCCTCCATGTATTACCAAGTTGCTTGTAACTCTTTTTGAGACATTTATTGCCTGCCTGGTGTGCTACATTTGTTAATTAACTACATTTGTTGAAAGTCTGGCCTGGCAGTTTAATATTATAATGAGTTGCTTTATTAAAAAATTATGCCTAAAAATGCTACTGTTTTTCATGACAAAGAGAACTTAAGGCAAATATATCTTGGAAATATCCTTATTTTGCTGGTGATGTCATTAAATCTTAAACTCTTACAGCTCTAGTTCCCCATGTTTAAAGTTTGTATGAAATTGTATGTCATGCATTTCACTATGCAAAATATTACATTTAACATAATAATCTTAATTGCACAAGTCTTGCTCCATAAATCATGATATAAAGAAATCCACTAAAAACATGGAAGAGATTGAATTTTGCAGCTTTAAAACTACAAGTGAAAGAAGAAACTGAATAAATAACTTCACAACTTCTCGTTGGTGAATTCTTGGTGAATTCTGTTTAATGGAGGTAATAGAGAATTGGTGTCCTGTTTATTAGGTCTTACTTAGTATGAATCTTCCTGGCAGACTCATGGGCATACTGTTACCTTTTTAAAAATTAGTGGGAATGTTAACTGCATCCATACATTATAACTTGGTTTAGGATATCTGTTGCTATTATGTGTATGAATATGTACTACTATTTGACATAGATACTGAGGCAAAATGACACCTTGATATAAAAACTTTATTGAATACCAAGCAAATTTCTGGCTTGCTTTTAACTCTGGCTTCTTCATGTGTAGTTAATTGTGATTAAGTAATATTCTTTTAAATCCTCAATTTTTGCTATTCAAGGGATTGCTATCTGGTTCTTCACAAGCCACTAGTGCTCTGCAGGGTTCATAATTAGTCTGCATGCTTTTACATAGTCAGTAAAGACACTCATGTTGTATTTTTATAGAGTTTATAACTGTCAGTCAGCAGATTATGTAGCCTGATACATAGATGACAGGCAATTATACACCTTATAATTTGGATTGTTATCCTAGGGTCCACCTTTTCGCATTCTGAGAGTTTAAATGTTGCAAGCAGAGAATTAGGAGACAGAAGCCCTAAAGTTGAGCTTTGTTAACCTTTGGTCCCTTGCATCACTGTTAAAGTATCTGTGCTTTAAGCTTTCCAAAGAATATTAATTCCTGAAGTATGGATATCAGAATTACAGAGAAGCTGTCTTTCCGAAGATGCGCATGGGTGTGAGATATTTTGTTTCTCTTTGATATTTTTGTCTACAAATATGCAAAAATCCATTGTAAAGAACTACTAAAATAATTACATGATTAAGGGTATTGTTGGCCCTTCTAATTGCAAGGTTGCACAAAGACCTGAATTGTGTTAGTTACAACAATCCTCAGATCTTTCTGCAAATCTCTACTTTTCAGTATAGCTTCCATCTCAAATGTATGTTTTTGTGTCCTTTCTTCCTTCCTGGGTACATTATAATGCACCCAATTATTATTCAGTATGACCTTCAAACCATATGTTTAGCATCATTGATATAACTTGCCATCCTATAAAATTTTGGCAGTAAAGATTTTCCACAACTACCTAGATTGGCTATGCAAGTATAAACAGCATGATCCAAACCCACTATGATCTAGTAACCTGTGAATGTTGATAGTTATGTTTGAAGATATGTTGTCACCCTGCTTTCAGTCCTTTTAGTGTTGTTCCTGCTTCAAATAGACTACTAAGTAGACAAATGGTGTGTGTGTATATATATAAAATGTACATATATCACATACATATATATTTGTGTATGATGATACATGAAACGCTCTGGTATATGCAGGGTAAATTGCAGCTGCCTTACCTGCTGTTCTTTTCCCCTTTCTTTACTTGTCAAGGTCTACTAATACAATTTTTGTTAAGCTTCAGTATTTTAATAATAAAGTGTTCTCAGGGAGTAGTTAGGTAGCACTTTGAATTAGGAACTTAGATCTATGGTAAACCTATAACCTAAGAATACATAAGAGGAAGAATTCGTAAGGGTGCATGCTTTTCCCCAGCTAGCACTCTGTTGCAAGGGCTGCCAGTTTCCGCAAAACCCTGGTGAACTACCAGCTATACATCCAGTTGCACACAAAGTAAATTTGACAAGTAAGTTTGTGTATTATTAAATGAGTACTCATTTAATAATGTATATTTAAAAATAAAACAGATAAATATTGGGAAGTTGACCTGGACTGTAACCATTAATCAAATCCCATCTATAAGTAGACCCAACTGTAACTACTTTTGTTTCACTGAAAGTGCCTGGATAGAAACTAAACTTGGCCTGTGTAATTAAGGTTATGGAGACAATTAGGTTGAGAATTACATTGCAGATTAAAAATAAGATCCAGAAGTTGCTTATTTCTGATGTAACCTGACTCTACTGTATCTGTAGATATCTGCCCCAATATAGGCTTGCTTACTGAGAGTATAATACTTTTATTATCATTATACTGTATCAAAAACATGAGCATTTATATGTTATGGTATGATATAATCTCTGACTCCTTTAAAATCACGCAAAGAATACATCTGAATATCATGTGCTTTAGAAGATGAGTGTCTCTTCTAAAAATATAATCCATGTCATTAGTTAACACAATGGACTGTAAATACACAACTTATCCAGACTTCTATAGATCATTAAAAATTCTGGCAATAATGATATTTTTAGCAATCGAATATTCAGAGATACTCCTAACCAAAATTTTGGAACGGCCTAAATGACTCTCTTTCATTGATTTCAAGGGCAAATAAACGCTTTTGGAACATTACCCTTCTGCCAAAGTTTTGTTTTGGTTTTAACTGGAAACAGTTCAGGTCTATATGTTATGAACACGTTTTACTTTGGTTACTCAAAGTGTCTCAGTTATGTCAAGGCAATATTTATTTGGCTTGACAGAGTTAAAAGGGGTTGTATAGCCTGACCATTTTACTGACTGAGGTTTTAATGGCTGCTGAGCCTAGGGTGTGGTGTTACGCATAGGTTCAAACATAGTAACTAATCAGAAAACAAAGTGAGGGCCAAAGTAATGGCTGAAAAGGCCTTCACTTGCTAGGATCTGTCCGGTGAATCATGCATTATCTAGTTTTCTTAGTGTTTAAAATTACTTTTAGGATGCTACAGGAACACATGGTGTATGGCCAAAGTGGTCTTTCAGGGGAATTTTAACATCTCTAATCAAAGCATCTGGATTTTTAAGCAGTCAGGAAGAAATTCTAGTAGTCATCTTAAAAAAGCAGCAAATCAAAGGGAATACTCTGTATTCCCATGTTAAGATCATAAGGCTTTGATTAATGATTAGTAATTTAATAGGAAAATAAATTGTGAAGGGGAAAAAGTTATATGCTCAGAGCTGGCTGCATATAGATGCTCAGTAATGACATTTGATAGTTCCTGTAGATAGCTTGTGCCTTGTGTATCATGTGGAATAATGCTCCTGTTCCTATAATCTCATATTATAATATTGGGCCCACTGTACGAGAGGATCTGGTTCGAGACCATCTTAAGAAGCTGAATGTACACAAGTCCATGGGACCTGATGAAATCCATCCGTGGGTCCTGAAGGAGCTGGCAAATGAAGTTGCAAAGCCACTGGCCATCATATTTGAAAAATCATGGCAAACAGGTGAAGTTCCCAATGACTGGAAAAAGGGAAATATAACCCCCATTTTCAAGAAGGGGAAAATGGATGACTCAGGGAATTACAGACCAGTCAATCTCACCTCTGTGCCTGGCAAAATCTGGGAGCAGATTCTCCTGGAAGGCATGCTAGGGCACATGAAAAACAAGGTGCTTGGTGACAGCCAGCATGGCTTCACTGGGGGGAAATCCTGCCTGACCAATTTGGTGGCCTTCTATGACGGGGCTACGGAACTGATGGACAGGGGTGGAGCAGTTGACGTCATCTGCCTGGACTTGTGCAAAGCATTTGACACTGTCCCACATGACATCCTTGTCTCTAAATTGCAGAGACATCAATTTGATAGGTGGACCACTTAGTGGATAAAGAACTGGCTGGATGGTCGCACTCAGAGAGTTGTGGTCAATGGTTCAATATCTGGCTGGAGATCAGTAACGAGTGGTGTCCCTGAGGGGTCGGTGCTGGGACTGGTCTTGTTTAATATCTTTGTCGCTGACATGGACAGTGGGATTGAGTGTGCCCTCAGCAAGTTTGCTGATGACACCAAGCTGTGTGGTTCTGTTGATACGCTAGAGGGAAGGAATGCCATCCAGAGGGACCTTGACACACTTGTGAGGTGGGCTGATGCCAACCTCATGAAGTTTAACCATGCCAAGTGCAAGGTCCTACACCTGGGTGGGAGCAATCCCAGGCACAGCTACAGGTTGGGCAAAAAGGAAATTCACGGTAGTCCTGCTGAGAAGGACTTGGGGGTGTTGGTTGATGAGAAAATGAACATGAGCCGGCTTCAGTGTGCACTCACAGCCCAGAAAGCCAACTGTATCCTGGGCTGCATCAAAAGGAGCGTGACCAGCAGGTCCAAGGAGGTGATCCTGCCCCTCTACCCTGCTCTCGTGAGACCTCACTTGAAGTATTGTGTGCAGTTCTGGTGTCCTCAACATAAAAAGGACATGGAACTGTTAGAACAAGTCCAGAGGAGGGCCACGAGGATGATCAGGGGACTGGAACACCTCCCATATGAAGGCAGGCTGAGAAAGTTGGGTCTGTTCAGCCTGGAGAAGAGAAGGCTGCGTGGAGACCTCATAGCAGCCTTCCAGTATCTGAAGGGGGCCTACAGGGATGCTGGGGAGGGACTATTCATTAGGGACTGTAGGGATAGGACAAGGGGTAATGGGTTGAAACTTAAACAGCAGAGGTTTAAACTGGATATAAGGAAGAAGCTCTTTACTGTTAGGGTGGTGAGGTACTGGAATGGGTTGCCCCGGGAGGTGGTGAATGCTCCATCCCTGGCAGTGTTCAAGACCAGGTTGGATGAAGCCTTGGGTGATATGGTTTAGTGTGAGGTGTCCCTGCCCATGGCAGGAGGGTTGGAACTAGATGATCTTGAGGTCCTTTCCAACCCAAACTATTCTATGATTCTATGATTCTGTTTTAGTGTTTATTGGCTTATAATAAAGTCTGCATTATCCTGGCCATATCTCAATTACAAGTATCTTAAAAGTAGCTAGAATATATTGCTTAATTGCCTTTTTTGTGCAATCTGATTCAAGGGAGAGAGGAGGATTTGTGCTATGAGCTTCATCAGTTCTAAACTTATCATATCTAAGGAATCCTAACAACTGAAAACACAAAAGACTGTTCTCTGAGTTCTTCCTGTCAGCACACAGATCTTTAACGGCTGTGTTCAACTGTTCAATTCAAATGTTGCTTTGCTGTTTAGAATTAATTGCTTCTAGAGACTTGGGAACATTAGGTTAGATTTTTAGCTAGGTGGCTAATTTTTTCAGGTCAAATGTGACACATTATAGTGTCAGAACAGTGACGAAATTTTTTCTTAGAGTACCTGTGCACTTGCTTTCTTCAAACATGGGTATTATTTTTACTCAATTTCAGTATCTTTGTAAATCTGTGAAGGAAATTAACCCAGGTCTCTTTTGGGTCCTTCAGCTCTGCTGAATGCTTTGCAGGAAAATGACTGACAAAACTATATATTTTATGAATAACAAATTTTTTTTTCCAGGAGGTACTGTTTGAAAGCCTGGTGCTGTAGCGAAAATGATGTAAATTTACATACTGTTCTACAAAAATTCTTTACCCTAACTACTATTCAACAAATGTGGTATTTGGAGCAATACAACTCCAGCCATCAGAATTTTTTAAATCAAAGGTAAAACAGAACTACATGCAAAACTAAATATAAACAAACTCCATCTGTTCCAATGCCATTTTCAATTCCAGCCTGGTGTGTAAGTGCAACCTGTAGTCATCTTTTCCAAGCTGAATGAGATTAGAAGGACAAGAAAAGAAGAAATAAGGGGCAGGGGGGAAAATGCTCATAGAGTATAACATTCATATGAGTCCTTCAGGTTGGCTATGGAAAATATCATCCTTTGACCAGACTTGCCTAATGTACTGTCAAGACTCAGGTGAACTTTGTCTTTCTTTTGTCCTTTTGCCTTTTACTGTCATAGAAAAAGCAGCAGAATGGCATTCTATGTGCTAAATCAGTTCACAGACCAGTGAAGATGAGAACAATATGCATGTAGAAGGCTTTAGTAATGCTGTACTAACAATACAGGAATAATAATATTGATCAAAATTCGGTGCAGGTGTACTTGAGAAAGTTGTGCAGTTATTTTGAACTACGTTTCTCTGCAGCCATTTTACCTGTACAAATCTGGCAAAACAGTGTAGCATGCCCTGTAACAAGATGAGTGCTACAATCTAAGAAGAATAGTACAGCAAAAGCATGGTAAATGAATGGTTAAGGTGTATGTTGATCCATAGCGAAGTGTGACTTCTTTTATTGTCTATATAAATCCAGCCCTATGGTTTTTTTTTTTTTTTGTAGTGGTTTCAGTTGTTAAGAGTGAGGTTAGTAGGTCTGTCTTATTCTTGAGGAATTTAAATACTGGTTGACATATTTTCTCTGGTGCATTTCACTGCAGAGAATCTTGTTTTGCCTTTGCCTCTCCCACTTCCTTTCAGAATTGTACCAGCAGCCTACAGGCTTTTTCAAGATTTCAAAGGGGCAATATGATGCCCAGATCAGAATGTCTGTCCAGTGCCACTTTTTTGTAAGTTGTGTCTTTGCTTACACTGTGAAATAAGATGGAGAGGAAAACCAAACTGTGCACAATTGGCTCTAGTAAACACTAGGTGACAGTAAATGCCTTGTTTACTGCCTGGGGAAGGCTGGTAACCTGCTAAATTTCCATCAAGGCTTCTTTGTAAAGGAGCAGGGCTCAGATCTCCATTGGAGCTGGTTATGCAATTGATGGGGAAGGGTTTTGGCTTCTGGAGAAGCAGGCTTGCATAGCATGGTTTATAATCCAGCATTCCCTTCCCAGCCTGAAAGGACCTTTTTCAATACGGCATTTTCTGTAACAAAAACTGTTTCCAGATTTCTAGCCAATTATAGAAATAATAGTATCCTAACTCTTTGGGGGAGGGGGGGGGAATATCTTGTTCAAGAGATCCTTGACCTGATCTTTCTGTATATTGGCCACCTTTCTTTCACTTTTTTTTTTTCTTTTTTAATAATGCCACAAAGGCAACTTTGTCTTTTATTATCAGAGTTCTTCTTGATACAACACTGAAGAAACTGAATTATGCCAACTAAATATTTCTTGGAGGCTTTAACACAATCCGGTTTCTGAAAACTTAATTTTTCTCATATCACCTCTATATGAGCAAACCTGCAACTAGAAAGTTTAGGCTATACTTGGGACAGGAAGACCTCAATCATATCATGATCTTTATGCCACAAAGATGTTGTCTGTGGAGGTGGCTACAGTGGTTACTGAAGGACAATGGGAATTGGGATGTCTTGTTCTTTATTGCAGCCTAAGGGCATGCATTCTTCTTGCTTTAACAAGAAACTTCCATCTATTATTCTTCAACTCCCTTCATAACATATGCTACCCATCTCAGATGTGTGATTTCCCTCTGCATGTTTTCGTCCTTAAAGAAATGTGTCTCCCTCTTAGCTTGCTCAGAAATTCTAGAGCAGCCAGTGGGTGGTATTCGTGTGCTGCAACTCAGGTCCTATCCTGCTTTGTGGCCTGTATGTGCATATTGGGGTCAATATGAGAATTCATGCAGCATAAGGTTTACATTACTATTTTGTCTTCCAATTGATAGAGCTGTAGGAAAAGTGTGTAGATGAAATCTCCTTGTGAATGGAAGTAGACAATCTAATATTCTTTTCCTCCTGTCTCTGAACTGCCCCACTGTCCATCTTCATCGCCAACAAGAATAATGTTCCTAGATTGTTATAAATTTGGAGTTTCTCTGGGTAATCATCAGTTAGGAGCTGGTGACTTGGAAAGAGCTAAAGTTATATATGCATCTCCCATCATTGTCAGCTACAAATGCAGACAACTGGTGTTTCTGAAAATAACTTTTGTGGTCAAGAGATGACACTGCTCTCAGAAGACAGCAATCAGAATTACTTATGGTAGGTCACATGAAATATGCTATTGTGATGTCTGTAGCAGTCATTCCTTGCTTTACTTTCATGAAAGAAGATAAGAAAGGTGAAACAAAGAAATGAATTCAAGTATTACACCTTTAAATTGTTGAAGAAATTACTAAGAATTCTAAATGTGATTGCCAAAGTCCTCATTCACAAAGGGGAGCAGTATGGACAGCAGTACTGAAAGATTTATAACAAATCTTTTAGTTTATTGTACAAATTAACTGTCATATATTTACACATTGCTAACTCACCCTTTTCAGGAACTGGTATCTGTGCCAGCAATATTTACAAGGAAAGTTTTTTGTCAGAAAGTCCTTGTTATAGGAGGGTTTTCTCAAGTCTTAGTCTCTCAATTTTTTCTGAAATGAACATGAGCCAGCAGTGTGCACTCACAGCCCAGAAAGCCAACTGTATCCTGGGCTGCATCAAAAGAAGCTTGACCAGCAAGTCAAAGGAGGTGATCCTGCCCCTCTACTCTGCTCTCATGAGACCTCACTTGAAGTATTGTGTGCAGTTCTGGTGTCCTCAACATAAAAAGGACATGGAACTGTTGGAACAAGTCCAGAGGAGGGCCACAAGGACAATAAAGGGGCTGAAGCACCTCCTGTATGAAGATGGGCTGAGAAAGTTGGTTCTGTTCAGCCTGGAGAAGGCTGCACAGAAGTGTCATAGCAGCCTTTCAATATCTGAAGGGAGCCTCCAAGGATGCTGGAGAGGGACTCTGCATCAGGCACTGTATCAATAGGACAAGGGGTGGTGGGTTTAAACTTAAATAGGGGAAGTTCAAGCAAGATAAAAGAAAGAAGTTTTTTACTGTTAAGGTGGTGAGACACTGGAATAGGTTGCTCAAGGAAGCTGTGAATGCTCTGTCCCTTGCAGTGTTCAAGGACAGGTTGGATGGAGTCTTGGATGACATGGTTTAGTATGAGGTGTCCCTGCCCATGGCAGGGTTTGGAACTAGATGATCTTAAGGTCTTTTCCAAGCCTAACCATTCTATGATTCTATTTGAGTTGTGCGATCAGCAAATTGAAGTACTTTGTCAAATGAAAAACAATGAGGTGGTTAGTGACAGCCAGCATAGCTTCACTAATGTGAAATCCTGCCTGACCAATTTGGTGGCCTTCTGTGATGAGGCTATGGAACTGATGGACAGGGGCAGAACAGTTGATGTCATTTATCTTGACTTGTGCAAAGCATTCAACACTGACCCACATGACATCCTTGTCTCTAAATTGGAGTGTCATCAATTTGATAGGTGGACCACTTGGTGGATAAAGAACTGGCTGGATGGCTGCATGCAGAGTTATGGTCAATGTCTCAGTGTCTGTGTGGAGACCAGAAACAAGTGGTGTCCCTCAGGGATCGGTGCTGGGACTGGTCTTGTTCAGCATTTTTGATGGTGACATGGACAGGGGGATTGAGTGTGCCCTCAGCGAGTTTGCTGATGACACCAAGCTGTGTGGTTCTGTTGATATGCTAGAGGGAAGGAATGCCATTCAGAGGGACCTTGACACACTTGTGAGGTGGGCTGACGCCAACCTCATGAAGTTTAACCATGACAAAAAAAAAAGTCTTGTATGAGAAACTCCACATCTTTGGTTTGTGGCTACTGAAAAGGCAAAATATGTATCATTGCACACAATGTGGCTATTCTCTGCTAACAGCCCTAGTGTTTCATCTGAGAAGCTGGAACCCAATCAGACATTCTGTTTATGCAATCTATGTTATTTAATGAACTACTAACTCCAGGGTTATTTGATCTTTAAAAGTCTGGGGACAGGGATAGGAGATAAAGTTGCATCCTCACAGGAAAAATCCACATTAATTTCAGTTTTTAACTGAAAAGTGGAGGGTCAGGTCTTGTATAGCAATGCATTCATGAAAGTGTGTATGATTGCTAGATCAGTTCTTACAGTAAAAGCAATAGTAAGTAAAGTCATGGGAATGAAGTTTTTAAATTTTCATGTTCTGAAGGAGTGTGCAATGACTAATAATGAAACCAAAACCTAAATCTGAAACTTCAAATTGTCAAATAAGTTTCTGTATACTCACTGGACAAGAGAATTCTCAGTTTTACCCCTCTGAATCCCCTCAGCTCTGACTAGCTCTTTAAGTATAAAATGAATTAAAATTCCCCCCTCATCTCCCCTTGAAACTGTTTCATTGAACTTGGGAGCAAGTCCAGACAGAATGAGTACAGCTCTAGGGTTATTTCAAAGTTGTGACTTAAACTAGAAAGACATTACTGATATAAGACTATATATGCTGTACTAGCATGCAGGGTTTTTATAGATGCTGTAATATTGATGACTGCAAAGTTTGGATTTTTTTCCTGAGATATACCAAGAAAATATATCTAGAAGAGTAATGTTAATCTGGAACTACACCTGCACAATGAGCTTGCATTGATGTGTCCCTGAGCGTTCAGCTGCCCAGCTACAAATGTGACAAGCCTGTGCTCTAGATCTGTGTTAGTGTAGTCCCCTGAGCATACACACCTCCTCTTTTGATACCTGAGATATATTACCATCATATAAATCAGTCAAAAGTATAAGGTATGCTTATCAAAAAATCATTATATCCTCACTTTACATTCATCATTGTATGTAGTGGATGCTTTGAATGAAGGTTATTTGAAACAAACAGAATTTGTCTTATCAGATTATCTAGTTATGTAGCAATCTGGGATAATTCATTGCAAGCAGAAAAGCCACATAATGGTATATATAATGGGGAAAGTTTTCTGTTTATTGGAAAAAAATCAAATTAGCAGCTTCAAAAATAGCCCTGAGTCAGACAGCTAGCTCTGTTATTATGTTACTTAGAAGCTAATGTATTATGAACAAGTGCCAAATATTTCTGTGTAATGCAGAAGAGATTAAATGGAAGCTTCTGTTTTTGAGATCCGCTTTGTAGCATACATGTGATCAACAGAAAGTCCTAGATAACAAGTAGTACATAGATAGTCCTGCTAATTATGAATAATTATGTAAATGGTTCTAATCTGAGCATTGCACTTAATTGAGGGATTAAGAAAACATACAAATCAACAGAAAAGTTTAGAAAATGAACTTATAAAAAGGGCAAATATCATCTATTTTTAAATTGTGAGAAAGCATAGCTCAGCTGTGTAGTTTTGTTTAGAGTCACATTCCTAGCACGCGGAAAGGAGAATTCCCTGACAGGGCTAGACTGCATGAGTTTATAAGGTTTGAACCTGTTCAAGTAATTTAGACACTACTTGGTTGTCAGAAATGACTAAAATTTTGTGTTTCTGAATGGGTTTCTGTGCAATTCTTGGCTAGTTCAGTTTTGGTTTATGCTTTCTTATTATTTGTTTACTGGAAAGGTAAGTGTGTAGGGTTGCAGAGTTGGACACAGTAAGAGTTGTTTCTCCGCTTAATACATTGCCGTGGAGGCTCCCAAACTGTTGCTCATGCAAATATTCTTGTTTCAGAGGCAAATGCCAAAATTAATTTTAAAGATCTCGGTATTCTAGGAAAGTTCAGATCCAGTTAGCCCTATCCATACTGTTGTCATTGTAGGTATTTAAACTGATTTGCTTTATTTTGAGATAGGATTTGGTATGCACTTATTACTGTTTATAAATATTTAGGACCTAACAGAAATATCCAGGATGAATTTCACAAGAATGTGTTTATTTAAAATATTCTCCTTTGGAGCAAGTGGATGGCCTAGCTTTGAGTGAGAGGAAGCTGCAGCAGGAGTTGACTCACACAAAACTGACCTACTGTCTTTCTAATTCTGTGTTTGTGGAGCCAGGGCATGTAAGACATCATTTACACCTCTAGCATGAACTTACAGGCTCAGAATATATTTGTGTTTTCTGAATCATTATTACTTGTTTAGTTTTAGGTGTGCAAAAATGTTGCTGAATTTACAAATGATAGTTTAAGCTTTTGTGGGTAGCGATAGTTACTATCTTGTCTGTTTTAAAATGCCCATTAAGGGCTCCAAAGAACTCACTTAACACAGTGTTATTTTAGTTCCATATGGCACTGTCTTTAGAAGAGGATCCCACTCCACAGCAGTCTCTAATGAAAATCAGAATGGATTGCTGCGGTCAGTGGAGGAAGCAATAATTAAGGCCCTGGGAGAAGTATGCTTCACAGCTACGTGGCAGAGCAGCAAGTTAGCACATTGCTGACTCCAAAAGACCCCAAAGGCAATTACTGCTACCTCGTTAAAGGGATTAAAAACACCTTTTGAATACTTAGAGCTTTTTCTGTGTTGGCTCTGCAGACTTTCTGAAAGTAGTTGAATAAAAAAACAAGTTTGGTTTGCCTTTGTAAGAACACCATTTAAAAAAACCCTTATTTCTAAATCAGAAGCAGCGATCTTTTCAATAGATATTTGTTGCTAATTCTTAAGATGTAAAACTTAGATACACCTTGTTCCTGTTGACTTTCAAACTTTTACATGCTATTTAAGAAAATACTTCTTGGTCTAAGCAAGTTCAGTTAGAGAGACTTTAAAAGGATTTTCCCAAGGTGTATTTAATTTACTGAGGAATTTGTTTTTCCCTTATGCTACCAAATAAGCTGTTCTTCATAAAAGAATTTTTTTTTGTACCTAAAGACAGTTCTTTATGGATTAAACCTTAAAACTTCCACTTGGGCAAGTTCAGTTTTTATTTTAATGACTAAGTAACTTTAGTTTAGCTTTTTAAATTTTGAAATTCAAAACACGACATATTAAATGATCAGGTGGTAACAGAATTATCATGTATATGATATTTTTAAACATTTTTGTTTTGAAATATGAAAGTTCTGGAGTTTTTCCTTCTAACACATATTCTCAATATTAGATACTCAGTATTCATTTTATTGGGTTTTTTTTTAAGCGGTACTCATCTGAGTAATCACTGTCTCATTTGAATGATACACAAGAATTGCATCATTCTGTCTCTATGAAATTTTGTAGAAGATAATATTAATTTTTATTTAGCTCCAAAATTCTTACCAGCTGATTGCACTAAGTTGATTTTTATTAGCAGTCTGTTCATGACTAGGCAGTACTCATGTGAACACTATGCAGTGAAATTCTGGTGTATGGAGTATGCCAGAATTCATCCGTAACATCCTACTGGGAGCTAAACAGTATGTGATAGGAACTGAACATGCTTTAGAGGAGCTTATGAGTTAACATGAACTTAAAACAATGAGAAATAGTAACAGGCAGAAGAGGAGGATCAGAGGAAAGTCAGTGGTCACAGAAATTAAAAAAATTAATGCTAAGTAACCTTTTTATACCCATTTCAAGTGTTTTCTTTAGGCAAATGGGCTGTTATTTAATGGGCAAATTAAAGAGGATTTTTGCTTCTTCTTTGAATGTAGTAATTCTAGAGTCTATTTCTTGAGCTATTCTCCTACTGTATCTGGCTATGAGACTTCATTTATAAAGGACCACTAATAAAGATGAATATTCTGAAAATTAGACTTTCTCTGTAGCGACTTCTTACTCATTTGTTTGGGATTCTGGGAGGCATTCAATTTCTAATCTCTTCCAGGGAGTCCCTCCACTCGTCCCAAAACATCTGTGAGATGGTGTGCTGATCTTTGTTTAGACACTGATAGTATCTGACATTTTACTAGCTCACTGAAATTCTCCAGGGAGTTTCCAAATGGTAATGTACTCCTTTAGCTGCCTAGTTATCTTAACACAATGACTAAATTTTATCACTCCTGTCATTGCGGCAGCTACTGTGGTGTCAAGCCAAGAAGGACCATCTGGGATAACTTTGCAGATAAGTTCCAGTGATTTGCTTAGAGACTTGTATTGACCTTAAAGCAGCATTCTTTGTTGAGGCTGTAAAGCACTGTGTAGAGGTATTTGCATCTGAACTTGTTGTTTCCTCTTCTGTTTAGCATACTGTATTATTTTAAGTTCAAACTGCTTGTGATATTGATTCATCCCTTGTGACAACTATACTATTACAAACAGGAAGTTTGCCTGTTGTGTGATTCTTATTTACCAGCATGATTTCCTTCTCAAGAGGACTGTACACGATAAACATAATCTCTAGATGTGTCTCCTGTCATCAGTCCTGTGCTTGAATTTTTCATTATTCTGTCTCTAACCCTTGTCTTATGTAACTGATGTGGCTATTCAGATTGTTTCTAAATAATGTTCAGAATATCTTATATTGTGGCAGTCACAATTAGTGAAATACATATTTCTTCAGTGGTAATGTTTGGTAAAATAATTCTGCTGCTAATTTGATTAAATTTACATAACATATTGTCTTCCAAGCTTTTTCATTAATTTAGTGACAAAACATAGTAGTTAATACATCAAACAACAGCTACACTGAAGATGGAATTTCAGTCTCTGAAATGCTAAGACAACAGCTGTGATCCCTTGTGACAAGGTAGAGTAGATCATAAAGTCCTGGGTGAAGCTTTTTTATTTAAGTGGTTCTGGTTAGACACATGCTTCCAGGGTAGATTAAAGCCAGGCAAGGAACTGCTTTAGGAACTTCTGTAAAATCTTTTTCACAGAAATTGTTCTTACTGTTGAAATCACTTAAAAAATCTGGATACCAGCTTTAGCGCAAGTAAGCTCAGGCAGCACCCAGTAATTATTTTGATTAAAAAATAAAAATAAAAGAAGTAAAGATGTCTCAAACTTTGATTTCACAAGAAAGAGACACAACAAAGATTTTCTGAAATATGCTTCGGACTTTACTAATTTATATATCAAAAGTATTCAATCACCATAATGGCAGGTGAAAGCATAAGCAGATTTACTGATGGGTCCTAAGCCAAGTCATAGCTGTTCAGTCATTTCAGGATCTGGCCCAGAAAAGACTGCAAACCG